>NC_053027.1:153008175-153174465 GCF_003073215.2 Triticum urartu
TGGTTTGAAAAAATTCAAATTCAACATGAAGTCCATTCAATTATTTGAATTCGATATCATGGCATTTGTAAATCATACCTAATTTATGAGGGTCACCAATCTTTGCTCTGCTTTTGTACATAATAGCATATATAGTCGTGTACAAAATACATTCAAATTTAGCTCCTCCATTCCAAAATAATCGTAGTTATAGGATTTTCACGTGTCAAAATTTCAAAAAGAAGCGGTAACATCCCAAAATTCTAAATTTTGGAATGTTATATTAATTAAGTAGTTCTAATTGTTTGTTTGGTTGTGATGTGTGAAATTGATTGCAATTCGAAACTTTTTGAAAGTTAAATGAGAGGGAATGAAATGACTTTCCCAAAATTTCACCTTGCATTTTGATCACCATGAATTCATTTTTTTCAAATACAAAACCCTAGAGTGAAGATGATATGACTTCTTCCATTTAAATAAATAAAAAACATTTTTGAAAATATTTGAATTTCATTTGGAAATATTTCAAATTCAGGAACTTTATGCAACTCAATAATTTTCATGAGAGAAGATAATATGACTTCTTCAAAACATATGAAATATGAGTTGGGAGTTCAAAGATGCAAATTTAAAGTCCCTATACTAGAAAATTGGAGAATAGGGTAAAATGATTCCCTACAGTAGAAAATTTGGGTTTTATTCAAATTATTTTCCCCCAAAAATAAAATATATGGAAAATAGGGTAAAATGATTCCCTACAGTAAAAAATTGGAGAGAATGAAATTTGAAATCATTTTGGTATTTTTAAATTGATTTTTATTGGTTTTTATTGCACTAGTAGCACTCTTCGCTTTATTTAATTTTTTGTGGATTTTATTTGATGTTAGAAAAATGTTCATGTTGTAGAAATTCTTTTCTGAAAATTTTGATATATTATATGCCTATAGTATATTTTTATTTTATTTGGTTTTTATTTTATTTTCTGTAAAAACTGTATGCATATAGTATATTTTTATTATATGCCTATAGTATATTATTTTTTTGAAAATTTTGATAGAGCCGACGCCGTTCGAATCCACTCGGGTATCTATCCCGAGGATTCCCCTTGCCCAAGCCACGCCTCCTATAAATACCCGAGGCTCCGGCCACTTTTTTGCCTCGAAACGCAGCCGCCCTCGCCTCCCCACGCCCCGCACATCTCTCGCCGGAGTTCGAGCTCCGCCGAAGATCTGCCGCCTCGCCCCGCGCTCCACCGCCGCCCTCCACCGACGCCGCCACCTCCATCGTCTTCGCCTTGCCGCGTAGCACCGCCTCATGCTCTTGGACGAGCGCCGCCGCGGTAAGCCACTGTCCATCTCGACCGTCCGATCTAGGTTAGATGGATAGGATTAGAACATTCTGTTTTTTTATTTTTGAACCGGTATGCCCCAGGTAGTGGACGTTCGCTCGATTACCCTCACAGCGAATGGTTTTCACCCAAAATTTTTCTGACGCGTGGCCAGGGACCTAGCTACAGTTTATTTTTTTAGTTTAGTCCCTGATTTTCAAACTTTCACAAATTTTCAACCGTTTGTCCAAATTTGACGAAACCAATGCCAAATTCTTCATTTTGATCTCATCTATCCAGAGAAACAAACTAAAAATATTTTTGAAAGTTTTAAAATTTGAATTCAAACAGATTTGAATTTGAACTTCTTTTGTCCATAACTTGAGTTTCATAACTCCGATTCAGTTGATTCTTTTTGCTAATTGAAGCTATTGACCTAAACTTTTTGATAAGGCCAAATCCACCCAATTTTGGTACTGTTAGAATTTGTTTTATGTTGCAAGAGTTAATTGCTTGTTTTCGAAGTTTTCCGAGATTTTTTCTTCAGTTCTTTTGAGTAATTGCTTATGTGTGGATAAAATTGCTTGCTTACGATAGATTGATCGGAGTGTGACAAGTAGAACTATCAGCAATTATGAGTGCGAGGAATCTTCATCAATAGTATAAGGCAAGTTCACACTCTGATTATACTTTTCATACCCAGTTTTTATGCATTAGTTTCACCCCTCAAAGATTTGCATGAGTAGGATTGGGAATTGGGATTTGCTATGTAGTTGATGAGGTAGGAACCTATTACCTTCGATCACCCCAGGATTATAGGTTACGCACTTATTGCTTAGCCATGCTAGTAGACGTGGATTGGTATGTGAGAATCATGCAAGTTGTGAGAGATAATAATTAAGGGTAACTTTAAGGTGGCAACTTTAACTCACATCTGGATGGAATGGTTGGGGCACCCTGGAGCACCCAGTGGTTTGCTCGGACACTTGGGGAATCCAGTGTTGTCCTAGGAGATCCCTGGGTATCCATGTGATCATCCTATTGTTCGCCACCCAAGTGCAAAGGGATCATAATGTTATTCATGCTGGAAACTTCCGTGTGCAGCCACAAGCCATTATGGGCTCTAACATAGTTGAGTATGTTGTGTGACCTCTATTAGTGGTAGACTAGCAGATCTAGGGGATGTAGGTCGTACAGTCTACCAGTCATAAAGAGTTAATGCTTCTGAAAGACTGTACCTCGGTCATCTGTTTCTCCAACACCATGTGTAGTGCGAGAAATTCAATGGAGGAGATCGAGTCTTGTGGGGAAAAGTGTGCAAACCTCTGCAGAGTGTACAAACTAATCATTATTAGCCATGTCCCCGGTTATGGACATCTTGAGTATCTGGTTCTTGAATTATATTGTTGATCTCATCAGTTTACTTAATTAATTTGTTGGGTTATTAATATTATTTTGGGATTGAGTTGGGGTTACCTTCTCAATGTTTTCAATAAACTTTGTAGTCAAATAAAATATATTCCGTTGTTGTAGGGGAAAATTGGCTTTATGCAAAAATTAAACTTAGAGCCTCCACCAGCCAAATATGCATATAGAGATAGACAATTCTCATTATTACTCTATGATGTGAATTTGCCAGTACATTCAATGTACTGACCTACATGGATGCAACGTCTCATGTTGCAAGAATCTTACGACGAGTAAGTGATACATTAGGGTTACGATTTCTACACTCAACTTTGCCGTTGGTGTTGATGGGAATCCACTACCTTGTTGTTACTTCCGCTATATGGATTGAGGTAATAGTATTTACGTTACTTTATACATGTGATTTACCTCTGTTATGAATCCTCGAGTATTGTGTGTGTTAGCATACCAATCCAGGGATGACACTTAAGCACAGAGACTTGACCATCTGAGGTCTGGTTGCTACAAGATGGTATCAGAGCACATGTTGACTCTAGGACGTGACCCATAGAAACAGGTAAGCCCTTAGGAAAGATTTTCTCTAAAACTTTATTTTCAAAAAGATCCTTTACCTCTCTTCCTTTCTGAGCTTCATCAAATATTCGCTTTTAGTTTTACAGTATCATTTTTCCCTTTTGACCGCATGAAGATTCGACTGATGAGACCACTCCAAGAAGTACAAGATATTGGACAGCTAAGACCACTTCGGAATGAAGAGGATTTTTACCGTGCATTATGATAATGGAAACGACAACAGTTGAAGACTCTGAAGACTAGGAGAAATTAAAGGATCTGAAGAATTTCTAGAGTTGTGTGACCAAGGAAGGCTACCCTTATGGAACTTGTCAGACTATTGAAGTTGTCAATACTCGAGATCAAGGTGTGTCGGAGAAAGACCGAAACATGGAGCGTTAAAACTCAATGTTTTTGTCAAGAAAACCCTAAGGCAGGAGATATCAACTATGGAATGATAGCTCATGGAAGAGACATGGGCATAAACATGACTATCCATGATGTTATCGCCCGCTTATGCTATTGTCACCGGGCTGAGTTAAGCATGCATTTCTTCGGAAGGATTGGATGACAAAAGGGCTAATGGAGCACCTATCAGCAAAAGATGAAGTTTTCACCTTAGCTGGTGTGTCACCGGGATCTGGAGTATTACATCAAGAATTTTAAGATGGACCTTTAGGAAGCCGTATTTGACAAGGAAGTGTTTCATGAAGAACCCAGGACCCAGAAGCTGAAAGTAGCCAAGCTGGAGGAGCAAAACCTCAAGATACCGGAGATTCTTCTGGAATTGAAGGATAGTAGGACCATGGTTCATGCCAAGCATATTGAAACCCAGAAGTTTGGAATGCAACTCCAGAATATTAAAGGACGTCACGAGAGACTTCGCGTCAACAGAAATGATCTAGCAAAAGAACTTGAGAAGGTCAAGCACGATTGGAAGAAGCCCATCGATGACATGAACAAGACTTGAGGAGTTTGGTGACTTTGAAGATTTATTGACCTTTAGAAGACAAAACCCCTGTTATATACTTATGTTAGATACGACGATTGTGTGCTGTCATTTGTTTGATGTTTTTCCGATAGCCACAAAGTAAAATATGTCTCTTCAAAACTATTGTTTGTATTGTGTGTATCCCTCTCTATCTCTCTTATCTCACCCCAAAACCTTGAAACCAATAGAGGATGAATGGAGATGAACTCACATTTCCGGGACGAATAAGTCAATTGGAGACAGACGATGGATTAAAAACATGGAAGATCAGAATAACACTATAGCCGGAAAGGATATGACCCAGCATGCTCTTCAGTGCTTTGAAAGAGGTGCTGCTACTTGGTGGAGGATGTACCAAACGATCAAAGGATGGCAAGGAGTAACCACTTGGAAAGAATTTAAGTTGACTCTGCAAAGGTCTCGTCTTGTGTCCGAGAAATTGAAGTCTTATGGAAAGGATATGAAGAAACCTTGTGCATGCAAGCTCTGCGGAGAAATAGGACACAACCATAAAGAACACAAGGATGAATGCCCTCATTATGAAGAAAGTCACCCAGATGAAGAATGCCCAACTAGGACAATTTCTTGTTTCTTGTGTGAAGGGACTACCCACTACCCTGCTCAGTGTCACATTTACCCCGTGGTTCAAAGAACCATCCAGCAGAAGAAATAAGAAGTGAAAGGATCCCTCATGGAAATTTTAGAAGAACCTGTGATGAAGGAAGAGGTGGAGGACACACCCGAAGAAGACCCAATTAAACCCTACACCGAGTCATGCTATTCATGTGGAGAAGAAGGACACATCTCCCAGAATTGTTTGAAGGGGGATCTAGTAGAATTCCCGACAGTGGAAGTAGAGAATGACCCACAGGAAATAGAAGCCCTGATCGGCATGGAAAGGTCTAGGAAGAGAAATAGATTGGATTCTAGGAACAACCCAACTTCTACAAAGGACCTGAGTCATATCACATGTTTCAGGTGCAAAGATTCAGGACACTACTTCAATGATTGCCCAAAAGGGAAGACGAGGACCCAAGGAGGCTATTGATAATCCCCAAGTGCAGGGAATCATCGTAGCAATTCCCAAAGGTGGAGGTGATAAGAATGTAGTGTCGAACCCACAAGGAGCTAAATGTAAGATCAATAATCTCTCAAGTCCTATCTACCACTGACACGACTCTACGTACACCGAACGTTTGCTTCCAACTAGAAACTAGAAATAAAACTAAGTTATGGGTATGAAGAGGGTAACTTTGCATGGTATCGGAGAGATAAAATATAAAAGTAGGTGTTGTTATCTTAAAGTTAGAATATATTACTAAATATTATAAATAGCGAGTGTGGGATAATGGAGGATCGGTGTGCAGAATTGTCTTAGGAAATTGTTAACAAGACTGGTGGTCGTCATTGCAATTTCATATGAGGGAGAGGCATAAGCTAACATACTTTATCTTCTTGGATGATATGCACTTATGATTGGAACTCTAGCAAGAATCCGCAACTACTAAAGATCATTAAGGTAAAACCCAACCATAGCATTAAAGCATCAAGTCCCGTTTATCCCATACGCAACAACCCCCTTACTCGGGTTTATGCTTCTATCACTCAAGCAACCCACTATAAGCGAATCATGAACGTATTGCAACACCCTACAGCGGGAATCCCTCACGCTTGCGCGACACGGAGGGCACAATAGGACAACACCAAAATAAACCATGCAACTCATACCAATCTAGATCATCAATCAACCCACAGACAAAGGATATCTACTCAAAACATCATAGGATGGCAACACATCATTGGATCATAATATGTGGCGTAAAGCACCATGTTCAAGTAGGGATTACAGCGGGATGCACTACAAAAAAATACACTTCTGTGATGATACGTGTTTGTCACAGTAGGTCACGTTTTCTATCATGCATGTACATCCATGACAAATTTATGACAGAATCAAGATAGTCATACATGTGCTATCGTAGAAGTGTTCCATGACATTACCAAAATTATCATCATGAAAGTGTCCACTTCCATGACGATAAATCGCGCGTCACAGAAGTCCTTTCGTCAAGGGTGACCAACACGTGCCATCCACCGTAACGGAACGCCGTTAAGCTATCGGGTCCGGTTTTGGATCCGATAACCCATTAACAGCCCCGACCACTAAACCACGACACTCAAAGCAGCGTCAAATAATCTGTCGGCATAAGCCACCTAAGGCGACACACCTTTGCCGACAGAAATGAGCTGATGCCTATAGTCCTGCCAGGAAAGGTCTTCACCGACAGATAAATCTACACCAACAAATCATATGTTAGCTTTGGTGAGACATATGGTGACAGGCATTTCTACACCGACAGACTGTTCTATGGCGACAGATCATCTGACAATGTGCTATGCCGACAGATTGTGCGACGTCCATTGCTACGTCGATAGTTTGTGTGTAAGTGTGCTATGCTGACAGACTGTGTCTGCAGGGTTCTACATTTCACCAGAAATGCAAATGCACCATATTTTAAATGAATTCACACTCATAATATTCAATTCATGTTCAATACGTAATACATATATAGACAATTGCACTCTTGTATTCATCAAAAGATACTATTGATCAAATGCATTCATTCAACATATATAGAACATTCATTGTTTTACTTCACTCAAGTAGCTACAACCTTTAAGGATCCACAAATCAGATATACAAGAGAGGCATGTTACAAAAAAATGGCCAAAGTTCCTAAGAGACCAATTGCATGATCACTGGATTGCTACAGAATAATACGGAAGACCAACTCTTCAATCGCCAAGCCGAATCAACTTCCATATGAACAAAATGTGTCAACCCAGTTCTCAACAAAACAGTCACGAGAACATCTTCAGTCAACTTGTGGACTTGCTACTGTCTACCATTTGTCCCTACAAAAGAACTCGTATGTTATAGAAGATGTACAGTATACACACAGATCATGCAGTATTACCAAATATTATATGATGAATTGGAACCATGCATAGTTGAACTAGTCTCGTACAGGGAAGACCACAAGAATGAACTAGGCTGGAGTCGAGTGTCATCAATCAATCAATAAACCAGACCCAAGTAATAAAACAAAGATGAACTAGATATCACAGGTCTAAATCAACAGTGTAGAGTAGTGAGAAACTGGGGAGAAACCTCACAGTCAAGAGGCGCTGATCCACAACCTTGTTTGGGGAGTTGAGGTCAGGGTCGTCGTCTTGGGCTTGGGGTCTTAGTTGTCCTCCTCATCCATGGAGTCGGGTGCCTACTACACCAAATCAAGCAGGAAAATAAACATCATATTATTCAAAAGTCAGACATACAATCAAGTGGAAAAATAAATAAAATCACCTGAAGATTATAAGGTACAAAACAACAACTTATTTCTAAAACCCTCCATTAATTTCATCTAGTTTAGTTTCAATCGAGCAACAACTTGACGATGGTTTAGTATTTATTTATCCTGGACCAAATTGGTAGATTCGATGAACAATTCCTGAATAAGAAAACAAATACTACGATCAATATATATCATCAATGGTGGTCCCATATACTGTAGCATGCAAAGCGGCAAGATGATATGACACAATCAAAAGCCTCTAATGAGCAACCAGCAAAGCTGCATTTAGTTGGAGGGTTTAGAAAGGGTGCCTCAGAGAAGATAATATATACCCACTTGTTAATATATAAGCAACCAACCAGCACAGCTACATTCCGTATGATGAGTTTACATTCCACTCATACTCCATTGTACACAGACAGAGACAGCTACACACAAACAAGTCCAGTCCCTAGAACCAACAAATATAAGCATCGATCGTGTGGTCTGCAAGGGTCAAAGTAAAGAGCAATTTCTACTGTACCATCCATTTTCAGTTGCGACAAAGACTAGAACATCTAGGCCAAAGAGGGATCAATTCCACAACCAAACAATATAACTGCATTTACACACAATTCTTAGTTCCCTACCAAACAACAACAACAAGATAGCCAAGCCACTTGCATCAGACCACAAATAGGCCAGAATTAATGTAATGATACATAAAGGGCAGAGGGAGGAGAGTTGTTGTTTATTACCACATTGTTTGTTGTTGTTGTTATTATTGTTGTAGTTGATCAAAAGGGCGACTTGGTGGGTTTGTGGTCCTTATCCAATTCCAACCGACCATGCCCGGTGCTGAACCGGAGGGGTTCCAACTCTACCTGCAAACCAGAAAGGAGCTCACGATTAATAACATTACAGAAAAAGAACAAGATTACTTAAGAGGAACTAGGCTGGAGAACCTAGAGAACTAGAACTGGCATCACATCATTAAATCAAGCTATAAAGTAAAGCGAGTGAAAACCAGGACAAATGGTAGTGTGGTTTCACAAATAGAAAAGAATAGAACCTAGGCAGGCTAGAGCAGAGCATCGACAACTTACTTGGGTACGTAAACCATTCATTTTAAGGCAAGACTTGCAGGCATGTTCATTGGCAATATATATTTAATAAACACGTGCATCTATTTAATTCACATGTATGAATGCAAGAAGAAAACAAACCATTCATTCTAGATCACTAAATGATCGAGAACGTCTTATTTTACTTTACAGATGTGCACATGACTCAGTCAAAAGGAATAACAACACATGATGTTAATGCTAGTTAAGTGCATTGTCGCTTATATTCTACATTATTATCAGGTCATGTATTCCACTTTTGAAGTGAATAGGCATTTTACTATGTGGTATAAGATACTTACAGAGAAATACATACATGTCCATACATCCATAATTGGGAAGGCCAAATTGCATCAAACAAACATATGATTATTTTGTTACAACCTTTAGAAATGCAAGTAATACATGATGATTTTGTTATTGTGCTTATGAAAAGAGATAAAGGCGGCAAGCAAGCAAGCAGGGCGAATGCATGGATGGGAAATTGAAACTAAAGAAGAAATTGGTTCCTAGTCAATGACTTGTGCATAACCGTCAACAGATGGATGGCTACTTAGTGTCGTACTAACTAACAAGACACACTAGGCAAATCACCATGCTTTCAGTTGTAGAGACCAGACATAGTAAACCAGATGCTTAAGTTTAGGGGCCTCCCTCCCTACTATAGAGGAGCAAGTCTCTAGTGTGTGTGTGCATTCCAAAGCTAAAGATGCAAATATTATTACATGCCATTTTTCCATTAGTAAAAGGGTGACCCAGCAGCAACGATATAGAAAAAAACAATGACACTTCTTTACCTTCAGACCATATAGCACCAAGTTTTGCTTCTCATATGCTTAATTTACTATTGCCCAGACTGATCACACCTAGGCGGCACAATGGTCCACCCATCAGCATCAGGGATAGGCTTCGAGGACCTCGGTTCATCCTGCTTCATCCTCGAGCATCAGTGGCTAGTCACCATCATCATCATCCAAACTATAAATCATCGGCATCAGCAACCCTCTCCTCGCAACAAGGAAATCAATAAATTAAAAGAGAGACATCCCCTGAATATTAATTGGTAACCAAGATCCAACCAGCACAATGGTGGCATGCCAGGATGCCAAAAACTGTTCGTTCAACAAGGAGAATACATCAAGGGAAAAACTAAAAAGAAAAAACAAGGCTCGCCGCTGGCCTATCCGCAAAGTACCAGGGATAGATAGATATATGCTAGCATCTCGCATTCTTGCTGGAATAATATTCACATGTATGTGGCTACAAACTAAACCGTACATTTTCTACTAGCTGCAATGATTAATACTCTGGATATGATACTATTTGCATAATCAGGGTGCTGCTATACATATACAAATGTAGAAACCAAATATACAATTTTCTTCCATAACCCAGATTTATTATCATCATATTATGCCCTTATTTATTACCATTTTTATAGAAAAACTAGGTATTATGACAGTCTGATGCATCCAATGTTTATAATGACATTAGAAATTGTAGCATTAAGCAGCTTAGGAGGACTATCACCTATTCACATGTTCCTGTAACAGAACGGGCATAAATTCTTTACTTGCCTTCACCACCTACGTATGAAGATTGACTGATTGTTAGTATGTTACTGACAAATGCTTCTCTTCAATAGATGCATCACTAGATGTGTACGTAATTAGGACATACAGATCACATTTGGGACTTGATAGGCGCACACATAATCAGATTTAGCTACAAGAGGCTATGAAAGCTAGCATCTGCGCAATAAGAAAAGGAGAAATTGAAAAATAAAATATGCCAATCACAAAGGGGAACGTAATTACAATTCTAACAGAAGAATGACACGCATCCCTCTCCTTTGTAATGCCTCGGCTAAGAAATTGTTACATGCTGCAAATTTGTAGATGAAGCACGCACTAGAACAACCATAGATTTATTTACCTACTGGAAGAAGCCAACCAATTCATGGCTGGATCCGATTAGTTACCTACACGTACTGGAAAAACCACTAACCCAGCTTACCTATAACGACCAGATCTGGAGGTGGGCAGAGAAGGGGCGACAAGGAACCACTCACCCACCAGAAGCTTACCTCTTGTATTCTGTAGGCGGGGCAGAGGAAAGGAGATCAGCCGAAGTAGAGGTCGCACATGGAGAAAAATCAGCAGTGGATCCTTGGTGGCGGTTGACGGCGCTACTGCTCCTCGGCGTGGCGGACGGAGCTGCTTCTCCTGGGCGGATGGTGCCCTGCAGGGAGGAAGGCTAGGGTCGGAGATGATGTGGCACGAGGGGACCACAGGACGGGCATGTCAGGCTACAGCAAGCTACAGTCCAACGCGGGCATCTTCAGTTAACAAAAGGCCAGGATTGAAGCTAGAGGAAGGATCAGACGGCTCGCTACGCTCGCCCTCCGAACGAACCATTTTCCGTTACTGTTTAGTTTCCGTTGCCGTCCTGTTTTCCATCACCTGTTGTCGCTGGTTATATAAAGCCACTCTTCTCTCTTTGTGAGGCATGCCATTTGTCTGTAATGAATCAACTACATACTTTACAGCTAATATAGATCCGCATATTCGCCTCTGATACTCCCATACGAACCCTAGCACCCCGATCCCCAAATTATCTTAGTTTGATATAGCTCCGGGCATAACAATTGGTATCATGAGCCAGGCTGATCTTCGGAGAATCGAGTAGCGGCGCAGAATTTTTTTCCCCTCCCTTCCCTCCCTCGATCGGCGGAGAATTTTGGGGCGGCGGTGCAGGGCAGCGATGGGGGCGGTGTGGTGGCGCTGGCGGCGGTAGACCTATTCGGCGACAACTCGGGATCAGGATTTGGTTGTGGGAATTTCCTATTTCCGTGGTAAAATTCCAGATTCCTCTTCTGGGTGGTGTTGCAGTAGGGAGAGATCGTCGGTGGTCGCTTGGATCTCAGATCCGTCGGGTTTCCAGCGTGCTGGGTGTAAAATTCCTTTCGGATCGAGGTCACTATGGGTCGTTCCAAGCAGAGGTTGGACGAAAATGATGTTGCAGAACTTTTGGCACTCAAGGGAGAGGTGGTTCAGTCGCGTGAGGACACGACAGAGATGCGTGGTGAGTTAGATGACCTGCGCAAGGACGTCCACGCCATGAATCTCAAGCAGGACACCATGGCCAAAGCCATGGCAGGCGTCCAGGACGTGGTAACGGCCCTGAACACGCAGTTGTCAACAATGGCAGATATACTGAAGAGCTTCAGTAGCACTCGTGTCCCAAGCCCTACGCAACCAACTACTGCCCAAGCAGTGGTGGATCTGGATATTCCTTAATCGTCCAAGGATGCAATTGAGACTGAACCCACAAGATCGCTGACTGAAGAGCTGCGCAAGCGTTTGGCAATCGAACAAGAGAAAACAAAGCAGTGTGCCCTTCAAATGCCGACCAGTTTACCTCATGTTCGAGTCCCCAATAGATCATCCCCTCTGGGCTATGCAGATGCACCTCGGCGTGACACACAGTCGGGCAATGTTACACCAACTGCCACTTACAGAACAGCTCACACAGCTGTGTTCCATAACTTTCAACCACCAGCAGTGAGAACTCATTGGGATGATTTCTACCGACAGTATGAATAGGAAATGCGTACTCGGTTTCTGAAATCGATCACTAAAGGACCACGATTGGATTTCCCTTCATTTGATGGGGACAATCCAGGGGGATGGATCAGATAGTGTGAGAAGTTTTTCCAAATGTCAGGTACACCTACTGAGTATAAAGTCAATCTTGCACAAATGCATGTGGTGGGCAAGACAGATGTTTGGCTCAGGTGTTCTGGTCTTTTGGCAAAGAAACCTACATGGTCTCAATTTTGCACTGAAATTCTACACCGGTTTTCATCCTCTAGTTCATATGATCTAACAGAAAAGTTCCACTCTCTGAAACAGAACACACTATCTGTAGCAGAATACACTGAACAGTTTGAGGAACTTATGGCTGAAGTACAGCAGGAAAACCCTGATATTTCAGAAAGTTGGTTTGTAAGATGCTACATTAATGGGCTTAGATCACAGTTGAAGTTCCAGCTGAGGCCTCTCAGACCTGTTACTCTGACTGATTCCTATTGGTTAGCAATAGATATTGAGCAAGGAGCACCTCTTAAGAAGCAATTCCCACAGTATTCTTCTAATGCAAAAACATATACTCTGTTTCCTAAGCAACACACTTCTCAGCCTGATAAAACCAATGAGTTTAAACCTCCTGTCACAACTCAGAGGGCCAGAGAACCAGGCAAATGCTAGAGATGTGGGGATTAGTGGTTCCATGGGCATAAGTGCAAGCAAGCACCTGTAATTAATGTTCTTACTGGGGAACCACCTCCTAACAATCCAGGAGAACAAGAGGAAATGGAAGAACAAAAACAGGAAGAGCAGCCCATGGCAGAAGAACAGTGCATGAGGATTTCTTTACAAGCTCTGCAGGCAGACAGTGTTAATACCATTTCCATTGCTGTGTCTGTGGGAGGGAAACAAGCAATTGCCTTAGTGGATTCTGGCAATAATTCCACTTTTATGAGCTTAAAGTTTGCACTTCAGACTTCCTGCACAATCATCAAAGACCAGTCCAGAGCAGTAATTGTTGCTGGAGGGGGGAAGTTGTGGTCAGGTTCTTACATTCCTACCACTACCTTTACTGCTGGTAACACTCAGTTTCAACATCACTTCAGAGTGTTAGACCTGCCAGGACATGATATTGTATTGGGTTCAGATTGGATGGCACAACACAGTCCTGTAGCATTTTCTTATGATCCCAGACAGCTTATTATCTGTCATAATCAGAGTAATTCTGTTACTATTCCTGCTTGTGAAACTCTGACTGCAACCAACCAAATTGATGCATTGGAACTTAACAGAATGCTCCTCGGTGGTGCCCCTGCTTTTGTGCTCCAACTGGCAGAAGATACCACTCTTGTACCCAGCACAAAGGACAGTACTCCCCTTGCAGTTATGGAAGTCCTGCATGAATTTCAGGAGGTTTTCAAGGAGCCTCAAGGATTACCCCAGTAAGGGAATTAGATCATGAGATTCCTCTCAAACCTGATGCTGTACCACCTAACTCTAGGCCATATAAAGTTCCCCACATGCAGAAAAATGAGATGGAAAAGCAAATTCACCACTTGTTGCAATCTAGGATGATAAGAGAAAGTCAAAGTCCCTATTCGTCTCCAGCTATATTGATTATGAAGAAAGATGGGTCTTGGAGAATGTGCATCGACTACAGAAAATTGAATGCAGCAACTGTAAAAAACAAATTCCCCATTCCTGTTATTGAGGATTTGTTGTATGAGCTCCATGGAGCAAAATTCTTCACTAAATTGGATTTGAGGTCAGGTTATCACCAGATCAGAATGCATGACAAGGATATTCCCAAAACTGCATTTAGAACTTACTTTGGGCTTTTATGAGTTTTTAGTGATGCCCTTTGGGCTTAGCAATGCACCGGGGATTTTTCAGGCCTTGATGAATAAAATCTTTGGCCCTTATCTCAGGCAGTTTGTGTTAGTATTTTTTGATGACATATTAATATTCAGTCAAACTCTTGAAGAGCACCAGGAACATATAAGAATAGTCCTACAACTCCTCAAGGAACACCAACTATTTGTGAACAGGTCCAAATGTGTATTTGCAGTTCCTCAGGTTTCCTACTTGGGCCACATTATTTCTGGTGAGGGAGTGTCAACTGACCCAGCAAATTTTTTTGCAGTTGCTGACTGGCCAACCCCAACAACACCAACTCAGTTGAGGGGATTTCTGGGATTATGTGGCTATTACAGGAGGTTTGTCAAGAACTTTGGTAGCATAGCTAGACCCCTCCACAATATTCTCAAGAAAGATAGCTTTGTTTGGTCCTCTGCACAGACACAAGCTTTCCAGGAATTAAAACAAGCTCTGATATCTGCTTCTCTTCTGGCTCTTCCTGATTTTTCTGCTCCATTTGTGCTTGAGACTGATGCTTCAGGCACTGGCTTGGGAGCTGTTATGATGCAAAAAGGTAAACCAATTGCTTACTACAGCTCTGTCTTGTGTCCTAAAAATGCTGCTCTGTCTACATATGAGAAGGAGGCACTAGCAATCATGGAAGCCTTGAAAAGATGGAGACATTATTTCTTGGGCAATGATTTAATTATCAGAACTGATCACCAGAGCTTGCAGTTTATGATAGATCAGAAGATTTCCACTAGTATTCAACACAAACTCATGCTCAAATTACTGGAGTTTAACTTCCAGCTGGAATACAAAAAGTGGAAAGAGAATATAGTGGCTGATGCACTATCCAGAAAATACTCTTGCATGGCAATTTCTTTAGATACTCCTCAGTGGATTTCTGAAGTTGAAAATTCTTATACCAATGACCCCCACTGTCAGAAACTGTTGGAGCAGCTATTGGTCACTACAACTCATATTGTCAACAATAACTCTCTTCAGCATGGCATAATCAGACACAAAGGGAAGATCTATGTGGGCAGAGACACTGAATTGAGGAACAGGATTATGCAGGCACTACACTCTTCTGTTATTGGGGGCCACTCTGGCATGAAAGCTTCTTATAAGAGGTTGAAACAAGTGTTTTATTGGCCTATGATGAAGAAGGACATGGATAACTTTGTTCTGTTGTGCCTTGTCTGTCAGAAAAACAAGGGGGAAACCTGCCCATATCCAGGGCTTTTAGACCCACTCCAGATTCCTGATATGGTTTGGTCACATGTCAACATGGATTTTATTGAGGGTCTGCCCAAATCCAATGGGAAAGAGGTGATATTTATGGTCGTGGACAGACTGTCTAAGTTTGCTCACTTCATCCCTTTGTCACATCCTTACACTGTTCAGACAGTAGCTCGAGCATTCATTGATAATGTTATGAAGTTACATGGCCCCCCTCTTGCTATTGTTTCCGACAGAGACTGCATTTTCACAAGTAAGTTGTGGCAAGACATCTTTGCTTCCTTGGGAATTGAACTATGTTACAGCTCAGCATATCACCCATAATCTGATGGGCAGACAGAACGTGTCAACCAGTGCATTGAGAATTATCTGTGTTGTATGACATCCCTGGAGCCAAAGAAATGGGCACTGCATTTATCCATGGTAGAGTATTGGTACAACACTTCTTTTCACTCCTCCTTTCAGAAAACCCCCTTTCAAGCCCTGTATGGTTATCCTCCTCCGGACCTCCAACTCCCAGCAGCACTGGTTACTACTAACCACGAAGCAACAGAGTTTTTGGGGGACAGAAATGCAATGTGGCAACAGTTGAAGTCTAATCTGGCCAATGCTCAAGCTCGAATGAAGAAGTATGCTGACCTTAAACGCTCAGAGCGACAGTTTTCAGAGGGAGACATGGTGTATCTTAAAATGCAGCCGTATCGTTTGAATGCTTTTGGCGCTCGTTCGCATATCAAGCTTTAGAGCAAGTTCTATGGCCGGTTTCGTGTGATGGCAAAGGTGGGAAATGTGGCCTACAAACTGCTGTTGCCGGATAACGCTGCCATACATCCTGTCTTTCACGTCAGCCAACTCAAGAAACCCTTGGGACCTCATGCAGTTCCTTGTGCCGACCTGCCTTTGATCGGTCCGGATGGGCGTGTGCGCACTGAACCATCATGGGTACTTGAGACGCGTCAGATACCTCGCAACAATGTGGCTGTGGTTCAGTGGTTGGTACAGTGGGAGAACTTACCTCCTGAAGATGCGTCCTGGGAAGATGCAGATTTCATGAAGAAGGTGTTCCTGGCTTTCTTTAAACAAACGGTTGATCGTTGGTTTAATCGCCAAACTCCTTGAGGACAAGTTCGCTCTCAGCGGGGTGTATTGTCAGGCAACAGCAAGCTACAGTCCAACGCGGGCATCTTCAGTTAACGGAAGGCCAGGATTGAAGCTAGAGGAAGGATCAGACGGCTCGCTGCACTCGCCCTCCGAACGAACCGTTTTCCATTACTGTTTAGTTTCCGTTGCCATCCTGTTTTCCATCACCTGTTGTCGCTGGTTATATAAAGCCACTCATCTCTCTTTGTGAGGCATGCCATTTATCTGTAATGAATCAACTACATACTTTACAGCTAATATAGATCCGCATATTCGCCTCTGATACTCCCATACGAACCCTAGCACCCCGATCCCCAAATTATCTTAGTTTGATCTAGCTCCGGGCAGATCAGGGGCGGCGGCGCGCAGATCAGGGGCGGCTGTGTAGTTGAGTTAGGTTTAGGTCGGGGGCGGCGGCGCAATCGGGTAGAGAGACATGGAGGGGGATTGGGGTGTGGACGGGTGTATTTTTTCTTTTCTTTTGCTGGTCTGGTCCGACTCTTCGTGTTTTCCATCGAGTGCGCATGGTTCTCTTTCCGTGCCTTATTTTCGGGTGTGGGTGGAAGGAAACTACCCCGACACTTTGTCTGTTCCTACGAATCGCCGACACACAAACAATCAGTAAAGATGGTAACTGCCGACAGAAATTACGTCGGTGCTCTGCTGGTGCTTCGGCGACAGATAATGTGTCAATGAGGTTATATAATACTGTCATACTATGTGTTGGTATAGTTTGGGACAAAAAAGTGTCGGCGATGCTCAATTTTACCAACAGATGCATGTCGTCTTTGTTGTGTCGTGGTGTAGTGGACCAATGGGGATTTTCCACATGTAAAATCATCATTGGCTGGAGGAAACACGTGTCGTCTCACCGTTGGGACAGATGTCATCCACTCATTGGACTCAAAGCGCCTAAGATACGTCGACATGTGGCACGGTCCAACAGAGGCCCATTCCTGTGAAAAGGCCGGCCTGTTTGACTTGGTCAAAGGGTGGCGGGCCGGCCCACGGCAAGCCTGTTAACGGCTTGTTCGCATATTTCCCATTTACAGCCCGCTAACCCAGGGCCCGTTTATGGCCTATCCTAATTAGGCCCAGCATCGTCATCTGGGCCGTCCAATATAATTCCAGCCCGTTTTAACTTTCGGCCCATGTATGTCCCATGACGCCTTTCGGCCCATATGAGGCTCTTAGTAACTCTCGGCCCATTAATGGCCCGTGGTAAAACTGGCCCGTAATGAACAGTGTATCACTTTATACCCATTAACGACACGTGGTGAAACTGGCCCGTAATGAACAGTGTATCCCTTTATACCCATTAACGGCCCATTATTCCGTTGTGCCGTTTCCAACCCATGTTATCTTTCGGCCTTCTTAGGGCCCATTTATTCTTGGGCTCATTTCTAGCATTCGTTTACTTACGGCATGTTACTGTCATTTTCTGCTTGTGGGCCAAATTCAGCCCGTGGTTATAGTCGGCCCGTTTGTTGCTCGTTAATAAGTTGGGCCGTTTTCATAGTGTCATCAAATACGGCTGATTAACGACGACTCGTTATGGTCGGCCCATGAACGGATGATTTCAACTCTAGCCCATTTACGGCCATAATGTGGTCTGTTATTGGCCCATGTTTGGCCAACCGATCATACAGCTCGTAGAAGCCCCATTGATGATACGACCCGTAGAAGGCCCATTGTGTCTACGGCCCGTATAAGGCCCATTGTTTCTACGCTGCAGAAGGCCCATTGTTTCTATGGCCCTTAGAAGGCGCATTGTTTCTACGGCCCATAGGAGGCCCATGTTAACTACAGTAAATATGTAGCCCATGGTTATTGTGGCCTAGTTTAAAAAAATAGGTTATTGCAGCCACTAGCTAACCACGGAAAAAGAACTGCACTGACTACAAGAAAAGAAATAGACATGACAATAAGTAAATAAATAAGCAAGCAACTTATGCTAGGCTATCACGGCTATTACACATATTGCATCCACTGGGCATCAAAGTTCACCACCAGTGCAAATATAGGGAACAAAGCAGCATATAAACGCCGCAGCAAAACAAGTCTAGAACTAAAACCACTTCAGAAGAGCTCAAGAAACAATATCCTGGGTACCCATATTGCTGTCAAGATGCTTAGCAATCTTATTAACTTTCTCTTGTTTGGCACTTAAATCCTCCAGCACTTGTTGTTGCACCAGAAAGTATGCATCTGAATTCTGTAGGGACTTCCTGAGTCCTTCGGCTTCCCGTCGCATAACATCTGATCGATGTATTTCAACTTGAAGTTGAGACTCAAGAAGCCGAACTGATTCAGGCAGCGAGTTCGAAGAGCTGGTGCCAGTAGTAGTAGCCAGTAACTGGAACACTACATCAAGACAGGACTTTGGGGTTGTCGCAGTGTCTTCATTTTAGTTTTTATCAGCTTTCTTAGAGACCAATAGGGATGTCTCACTATCTTGAACGTTATCTGCATTACTTCCTTTACCATTGCATAACAGGGTACTCTTCTCCAATATTTTATCCGCATTCTAAAATAGAAACAAACAATCCCATCACGGGTTTACAATGTAGTATATGAAACTCATTTTGGTAAACCAGTTCAGTAGTAAGGTGGACAGGATAACAGCATGAAACAAACATATATCTATGTACTATGGTACTGTATGGTCTATATCATTCTAGTTTATGTTGCCAAATCAAGATAGATACAGTTCGAATGACATCTATTTTAGACAAAGCAGCATAGAAAAAATATAAGTGTGGGAAACTACACAGCAATAACAACACTTGTAATGTGCATGGCATGAGAACATAACCGTTTATTCAATTGAAACTGAAATCAACATAGAGCAAGTTACAACAGCAAACACGTTAAAGAAACATGTTTAAAACATACCTATTGCGCCATTGGAGTTTCAATTGCATCCTTCAAATTTGAAATTAGTTGGTATGAGTAAATACAATGATGCAAGAGCAAATTAGTATGAACCATAGCTACGGAACCTGACCTAAGAACAATTCTTCTTCTGCTTCAAGCTTTGACTTGGGGTTCGGAGTGGTGGTCCTCGTGCTTTGGGCACTACAGTTTCCTTACTAAATGCTCGTGTTTGGGTGCTCTGTGGTGGAGACGGTGCCGTGTCAACGGGAACTGGGTTACTATCTGCTGGGGTTGGGGTTAGAAGGGGTGTAGCTAGTTCTCTGTCAAACTGGGTAGGGGTACAATCTGTGTGAGTCTGATTTTGTGTGGTGGGGCTGGTTCTTGGGCAAGTACAACTGTGGTTCTATCTCCATCGACAGGTAGCACGATCTTTTCTTAAGACCGTGTTTTTAGTCCCACAGATACTTCCATCACCCCCTCCAATTGAAATGGATGATAAACAAGAAAAGTAATTGAATGTACAGACATTGTAAGATAGACAGGTGCAATGGATAGTAGGGAAGAAAACAGGGCATGAAATAATTCACATTTATGTTGTTTAACCAAACATAATAGCAGGACATAGTTTCACATATATGATGGCTAATTAAACAGGATATCATGACACAATTTCACATGTATGATGGCTAACTAAACAAGATAGAATGACATACTTCAAAATATGATGACTATGTAAACAGGATGACATGATATAACTATACGATGTGTCTATTAAAGTGGTTGGCATGCCATAAATCACAAACATGCCATCGATGGAAACATGATGGCATGATATAATTCCTGGATAGAATGACAAAATTCAAAATATGATGACTATGTGAACAGGATGAGATGATATAACTATATTATGTCTTTAGAAAATGGGTTGGCATGCCATAATTCAGATACATGCTGTCTATGTAAACATCATGGCATGATATAATTCAAATATATGATTTATATACTAAGAAAGTGAGCAGAGGGCAATCGTATATATGATGTGTCAACTAAGGAGATGGCATTCAATATCGTGTATATGATGTAAAAACTAAGCATTGCAATACAACATATGCATGATATGAGTAATATAACCCTGCCAAGTTTGAGCATACACCTCAGGGGGATAATAGGACTGGTCAACTGCCTCTGAATCCTCCTCTGAAGAGCTATTTGTAACCAGCAAGATATCTGCTTCAATAGGTAGCATTGTCTGCTCTGAAGACCTTGTTTTCATTCCATATTTCTCCATCACCAATTCAAATGGCTGATGCACATGAAGAGCAGTTGAATATACAAACATTGTCGACAAAAGCAATGAGAAATACAAAAAAAGGACGACATGATATAATTCACATATTTGACGCTTGGCTAAACAACATGGCATTGCATAATTCACATATATAATGCCTTGCAACAAGATAGCATTGCATAATTCACATATATAATGTCTTGCAACAAGATGGCATTGCATAATTCACATATATGGTAATTAGACACTAAACAGGTGGCATTCACACAAAGCATGTCTAAACTAAGCAAATGACATAGAAATGCAAGATACTATATGCACGATATGAGCAACATAACCCTGCCGAGTTAGAGCATGCACCTCGGGGGGGGGGGGATAGGACTGGTCATCTGTCTCTGAATCCTCCTTTGAGGAGCTATTTGTAACCAGCAAACACTACAAAAAAAATACACTTCCATGATGATACGTGTTTGTCATAGTAGGTCGCGTTTTTTGTCATGCATGTACATCCATGAAAAATTTATGACAGAATCAAGATAGTCATACCTGTGCTGTCGTAGAAGTGTTCCATGACATTACCAAAATTATCATCACGGAAGTGTCCACTTCCATGACGATAAATCGCGCATCACAGAAGTGCTTTCATCAAGGGTGACTGACACGTGGCATCCACCGTAACGGAACGCCGTTAAGCTATCGGGTCGGGTTTTGGATTTGATAACCCGTTAACAGCCCCGACTAATGGAAATTTCCACGTGTAAAATTCTTATTGGCCGGACGAAACACGTGTCAGCTCGTCAGTGAGTCAGATAGGCGCCTATGATACGTCGACACGTGGCACGGCCCAACAGAGGCCCATTCCTATGAAAAGGCCGGCCCGTTTGACTTGGTCAAAAGGTGGCGGGCCGGCCCATGGAAAGCCTGTTAACGGCCTGTTCGCATATAGCCCATTTACAGCCCACTAACCAAAGGCCCGTTACACCCTATCCGAATTAGGCCCAGTAGCGTCATCTAGGCCATCCAATATGATTCCAGCCCATTTTCACTTCTGGCCCATGTATGGCCCATGACGTCTTTCGGCCCATATGAGGCCCTATGTAACTCTTGGCCTATTAATGGCACGTGGTGAAACTGGCCCGTAATGAACAGTGTATCACTTTACAACCATTAATGGCCCGTGGTGAAACTGGCCCGTAGTGAATAGTGTATCACTTTATACCCATTAACGGCCCGTTATTCTATTGGGCCGTTTCCAGCCCATGTTATCTTTCGGCCTTCTCAGAGCCCATTTATTCTTGGGCTCATTTCCAGCATTCGTTTACTTACGGCCCGTTACTGTCATTATCTGCTTATGGGCCAAATTCAGCCCGTGGTTACAGTCGGCCCGTTTGTGGTCCGTTAATACGTTGGGCCGTTTTCATAGCGTCATCAAATACGGCCTATTAACGATGGCCCGTTACGGTTGGCCCATGAATGGACGATTCCAACTCTAGCCCGTTGACGGCCATAATGCGGCCTGTTATTGGCCCACGTTTGGCCAATTGATCCTACGACCCGTATAAGGCCCATTAATGATACGGCCCGTAGAAGGCCCATTGTTTCTATGGCCCGTAGAAGGCCTACTGTTTCTACGGCCCATAGAAGGCCTACTGTTTCTATGGCCCGTAGGAGGCCGAGTGTAACTACAGTAAATATTAGCCCATGGTTATTGTGGCCTAGTTTTAAAAAATAGGTTATTGCAGCCACTAGTTAACCGCGGAAAAAGAACTGCAATGACTACAAGCAAACAAATAAACAAGACAACAAGGAAATAAATAAGCAAGCAACTAACGCTAGGCTATCACGGCTATTACACATATTACATCCACTGGGCATCAAGTTTCGCCACCAGTGCAAATATAGGGAACAAAGCAGCATATCATATACACTGGCCGTCGAAATTGGCCACCAGTGCAAATAAACGCGGCAACAAAACAAGAGCATAACTGAAACAACTTCAGAAGAGCTCAAGAAACGTTATCCCGTGTATCCACCATGCTGGCAATAGGCTTAGCAAGCTGATTAGATTTGTCCTATTTGGCGCTAAAATCCTCCAACGCTTGCTGTTGCACCAAAAAGTATGCATCTGAATGCTCCAGGGACTTCCGCAGTCCTTCCACTTCTTGTCGCAGCACAACTGATCGATGTCTTTCATCTTGTAGATGAGACTCAAGAAACCGAACTGATTCAGACAGTGAGTTTGAATAGCTTGTGCAAGCGGTAGTGGCCAGTAACTCCAACACTAAACCAAGACAGGATGTGTCACTATCCTGAACCTTATCTGCATTACTTCCTTTACCGTTGCTTAATAAGGCACTCTTCCCCAATATTCCGTCAGCATTCTAAAAGAAGAAACAAGCAGACACATAACAAGTTTAGCATGTACTAGTATATGAAACTCATTTCGGTGAACCAGTTCATTAGTAAGGTGGACAGGATTAAACTACCAAGTCTTCTATTGCCAAGTACTAGTACATAATAAAAGCATCAAACAAACATATATCTATGTCCTATGGTAGCAATGGAATCTTAAATTAGAACAGTTGTTCTTCAGGTTTAGGCACTTGTTCTACGTGAACAGAGTACAGTAAGATGCAAGAATATAATACATAAAAATAGAAAATGAGCTCATAGACCTTACCACATTCTTGGTTCGGGACCAGTACAGAACAAGGCATTCCCAGTCATCGTCCAGTAAATGTGTCTCAGGAGAACGTAAGGGAATTTGATGAGTTTCTTTGCCGGTGAAGTATGTTTTCTTCAGGTAATTCCGATACTGCCACCAAGCATTCTTGAAGATAGCAGAGGTATTAGCACAGGTTACCTCATCCTGAGTTTCCAAATCGGTCCTTTTCTATAGAGAAAAATGGGAAAATTTGTTGTATTATAACCATCATGGAGGTAGGATGTATGGGACGAAGCAAAGTAATTGCCATGAATAACATTACTTACACATAACTCCTGGACAAACACCTGCAACTGGCATTTTCCTTCATCTTCAGTATAATATTTCCAAGATGGGAAGATACGCACATACGATTTAACAACATCAAATGCGATAGATGCTAAACTACGACTAGCTGGTTGTGCTTCCTCCACAGGAATAGGCATACTAACTGGTGGAGTTGGGGTTCGCCGTGATAGTACTGGCCCTTTGGGCACTGGAGCTGCCTTACTAACTGCTCTTGTTTGGGAGCTCTGTGGTGGAGATGGTGTTGTGCCAACAGGAACTGGGTTACTATCGGCTGGGGTTGGGGTTAGATTGGGTGAAGCTGGTTCTCTGTCCATCGTAGTAGGGGTACAATCTGCGAGAGTTTGGGTTATGTGTGGTAGGGCTAGTTCTTGTGCATGTACAACCGGGGTGCTATCTCCACCTGTAACATCCCAAATTTTCAATTTGGAATGTTATACATTAGAGCATCATTGCATATCATATTTTGTTTTGCTTTTGGTTTGATCCTAGAAATTTCTATGCAACTCAAGGACCCACGGAGAGAGTTGGGAAATTCTTTATTTTCATATTCGAGTTTCCTCAAATTTTGAGAATAGGATCATTTGATTTTTATTATTTTATCATCAATTATTTCTATTACAAAAATATGAGAGAGGGAATAAAATGACTTTCCCAAAATAAAGAAATATTGAGGATTTAATAATAAAATCAAATAAGATTTTATTTCAGAGTTTTCGTTATTTTATTTGCATTTAGGAAAAATGTGCGTTTTTCAAAATTTCATTTAGGCCCCAAATAAATGTTCACCTTGTGCGGCTTGATTTTAGAAGCCCGCGAAAATTTATTTCGGGATTTTTGGGGTCCGTTTAGTATTTCTTTTTATTTTTATTCTGCGCGTAATTATTTAAAAAAAACGAACCGACCTACGGGCCGTGTCCGACCGGGACTCCGGCCCGCCAAGGCTTTATAAGCCGGGGGGGAGCCAGCCCGAGGCCCAGCCGTCGCCCCCGAACCCTAGCGGCCCGAGAGCCGCCGCCGCCGCGCCTCGCTGCCCGCACCGCCGCTCGCCGCCCGCCGCGCCTCGCTACCCGCGCCGCCGCCGACGACGCCGCCACCTCGCCGGACGCCGCCGCCGACGACGCCGCCGCCTCGCCGAACGCCGCCGCCGCCGACCCGCCGCCCGAGGTCACCTCGAAATCCGCACCGTTTTTTTATTTTTTTCGTAAAACCGTTCGGTTTTTCCGTTGGTTTTTCGTCGGTTTTTTTAGTTTAGTTTCGGTTTTTTTTAAATAGATCGGTTTTTCCGATTTATTTAATTAGCGAGCGTTCGTCCGTTCGTTCGTTCTAGCGAACGTTCGTTGTCATTCTTTTCTCGGATTAAATCCGCGATTTTTCCGATCGTGATTTCTGATCCGATTTTCATTTTAGTATAACTTTTCGCTCGTTTATCGGAATCAGGCAATTCAAGCGCCTGGAGTTTCGTCTCGAAACCCTCTATCCGTTTAACCAACTTAAACAAGTTTTTGCTACTGTAAAATTTGACTTAGATCCAGATTAGTAGAATGAAGTTGTTTCTTTCGCTGTTTGACTTTCGTTGCTTCGTTCAATTTGATTCTTTTTGCAAACCGGAGTTCTTAAGTTGAACCTTCTGGTTAGATCTCTTATTCGAGTTTTACCCGTGCATTAGATGAGTACTTGTTGTGTGCTTGTTTGTTTGCGATAGAGTACCCGGAGTGCGCCGCTTGTTACTTCGAATCGCTAGGTTTTCTGGATCATCAGCAAGGCAAGTAACACTTTGATCATACTTTTTCTACTACCCAGTTTTATTGCATTAGATCAATCCTCAAACATTGCATGGTTAGGATCTATTTAAATTGTGGGATGGGAAGTAGTTGAGGTAGTACCTATTACCTGTTTATTTTCAAACATTTGGGAGTTACTTCTACGTTTGCTTATTATGCCATGCTATGCTAGTAGACGTGGATTGGGTGAGTGATATCCATGACAAATGTGAGTTTGTTAATTAATGGTTCATCTAAGGTGGCAACTTAAACACACATCTGGGTGGATTGAGGCAACTGGGTAATCTAGGACTTGCCTATTTTCTTTTGGACCGCCACCCAGGCTCAAAGGGATCATGAGATTATTCATACTAGAAACTTCCGTGTGCAGTCACAAGCTATTATGGGCTCTAGCATAGTTGACTAAGTCGTGCAAACTCTTACAGTGGTAGACTAGCAGATGTAGGGGATGTAGGTGGTACGGTCTACCCGATCGTAAGGTGCTAGCGCTTCTGAAAGACTATGTCTCGGTCATCCGTTTCTCAAACACCATGTAGTGCGAGAAACCAAACGGAGGCGATCGAGTCTTGTAGGGAAAAGTGCGCAAACCTCTGCAGAGTGTATAAACTAATCATGGTTAGCCGTGTCCCCGGTTATGGACGTTTTGAGTATCTAGTACCTGGATTATCATGTGAATCTCAACATCTTACTCTAAATTAATTTTGTTGGGCTTATGATAATGATGATTTTTAATTGGGATTGAGGATGCTGTCAACCATTCTCAATGTTTAACAACTACCATGATAGTTAAATAAATTTATTCCTTTGAAGTAAGGAAAAATTGGCTTTACGCAAAACTGTAACCATAGAGCTTTCCACCAGCCAAAGATGCATATAGTATAGTTGTTTCATTCCATTACTCTCTATGTGTTACCTTGCCAGCATATTCCATGTGCTGATCCGTTTCGGGCTACAACGTTAATGTTGCAGACTTTTCAGAGGACGATTAAGGAGTTTTAGGTCGTGGTTCTATACTCAGTGATGCCGTTGGAGTTGATGGACTCACTTATCTTCCAAGCCTTCTGCTGTTATCGTTATTAGATGGCCTTAAGCCATATTTATTGTAATACGTTCTCTATGGAGACACTCAATGTAATAAGTGTGTGATTTCTACTCTGTTATAAATCCTCCGAGTACTATGTGGTGTCAGCATTACTGATCCAGGGATGACACCGGAGCACAGAGATCAGACCGTTTGAGGTCTGGTCACTACAGAGATGGTATCAGAGCACACGCTGACTGTAGGACACGACCACTAAGCTAAAGACCTAGATCACTATTCATTCTATTCTTTTCTGACCCCTCATCTTTTCTACTCTTTAGGATGGCGGATGCAAGGAGCAAGTTCACGCAACCGTATGGCGATACACCCTTTGGACGTCACTTGAAGGAAGTCACTAAATACCTGAACATAGGAGTACCAAGCTTCACCGGAACCTACAACGCCACTTTACCTGAAGAAGAGCGCTGGATGATTCAAGTTCAAGTTCCAGGAAGGACGTTCATGCCAGTCACTGAGCCCATAGAGTTTTCTTTTGATGCACCAACTTGGAGTCTAGGAAAGAGCATGGCAGCTCACATCGCCATGGGACGCATTGGAGAAGTCTACCGCAATGATCTCAAGGATAGTATCTACCAAATTTGTGGGCGCCAAGATGCGCACTGGGAGATGATCAGCACCAGAAAGGATAGATCCATTGCAGATTTTATCCAGGAGTTAAACCAGCACATTCGACGTCAGGAGAACCAGATGTGCACCGACATGATAGACCTGAAGAAGGCAAGGACAAGAATCTAGGAACTGGAGGAAGAACTCAAGGCTACACGTGAAGATTATGAAGAGGAAATTGAAGTATTGGTGGAGAAGAATGACAATCTGATCAAGAAGATCGGGATATTTATGGGAGGCCCTACACAAGTAGATGAAGACGAAGAACCCAAGGAGATTCGCCTGGAAGACTACATCATCATCGACGACACCGACTCAGACCCAGATGATAGCGATGATGACTATGTTGATGAAGCTGGAGCAGATATCATGGAGTCTACAACCGAAGAATATTTCTAGTAGACCACCTCATCAGTAGTAGTAGTCCACCATGTAAATATAGTAGTCCGAGCACTTTTGCGATAGTTAGATCGATTGTATGCCCTTGTTTGATTGAATGAAGTGAATTGTTTGCTTTTGCCTCATGTGCATATGGGTAGTGTTTTCTCTTTAGATCCCTCTATTCTTAAATCTCATCTTTTCTAAACCCTCAGATGCCTCCAAGACGTGACCCCGGATTTACCTTTCCACCGGAGCTCACCCAGTTGATCCAACAACAGAACACATTGATGCAGTTGCTAGTCCAGAATCAGAATCAGGGGAACAACAACAACAACCCACCACCACAACCACCACCTGTTGATCACTTAGCCCGTTTTCTTAGGCTGAATCCGCCGGTGTTTTCCAGTAGCACCGAGCCGATAGTAGCAGACGATTGGCTCCGCAAGACAGCTAGAGAGTTGACCACAATAGGATGCACGGATGCGAAGAAGGTGAAGTTTGCCGCACATCAGCTTGAAGGACCCGCAACATCATGCTGGGAGAATTTCACAGCCACTTTCCCTGTCGACACTGTCACATGGGACCAGTTTCAGCAGGCTTTTCGTACTGCCCATGTTTCAGCAGGAGCTATGGCCATGAAGAAGCGTGAGTTTCGCAACTTGCGCCAAGGAGGACGGACAGTTGGCCAGTATGTGGAGGACTTTAGTAAATTAGCACGTTAGGCCCCAGATGATGTTGCTACGGATGCAGCTAAGCAGGAGAAGTTTCTAGAAGGACTGAATGATGAGTTGAGCATGCAGTTGATGATAGAAACCTTCAACAACTACCAGGAGTTGGTAGACCGTGCTCTTATGATTGAAGGCAAGCAGCAGCAAATTGAGAACCGCAAGAGGAAGTATGGACAAGGAAAGTACAATTCAGGAGCTCAGCAGAAGCCATGTTTTACCCCTAGACCGGGAGGACATTTTCAGCATACCCATGGAGGAGGTAGCTCGCACAATCACAATGGCACCAGGAATGGTAATGGTAATGGAGGAAGCAACGGCTAGAATCGCACCAACCCATCAACCCCAGCCAAGAAAGACCTGAGCCAAGTCACTTGCTTTAAGTGTTCGAAGACCGGACATTATGCAAATGAATGTCCTGAATTACAAAATGGAAATAGCAATGGAAGCTCTGGGAAGAAGCCGAACCCTTTCAACAGGGGGCAGATGAACCACGTTAGCGTGGAGGAGGTTGAAGCTCAACCTGATGCAGTAATAGGTAAGTTTTTGGTTAAGTCATTTACTGCACTCATTCTTTTTGATACTGGTGCATCGCATTCATACATCTCACGGGGATTCGTGGATAAGTATAAACTGCCAACCCAAGCCCTTAGGTCACCCATGTTAGTAACTTCGCCTGGAGCAGAATATATGCTAGTCTATGGTGTGATCGGTTACCATTAAGGATTGGTAACTATGTTTTTCCCTCAGACCTAATAGTATTGGAATCCCAAGGATTGGATGTGATATTAGGCATGGATTGGTTATCAAGTATGAAGGGAATATTGAATGTGCTAGTAAGTCAATTTTGCTTACCACCCCAGAAGGGAGAAGGATCAAGTATGTATCCCGACATGTGCCAAAGAGGACTCAAGTAAATTGCTTAACATGAGTTGTGCAGGAGGAAGTACCAGTGGTAAGGGATTTCCCTGAAGTATTTCCAGAAGAGTTGCCAGGCATGCCATCGGATAGAGACATTGAGTTTTTGATTGAGCTATTGCCAGGCACAGGGCCAATATCAAAGAGACCATACAGGATACCTGGAAAGGATTTGGTGGAAATTAAGAAGCAGATTAAGGCGTTACTGGATAAAGAATATATTCGCCCAAGTTCTTCGCCTTGGGGATCGCCAGTACTTCTAGTGGAGAAGAAGGATGGATCGTTAAGGATGGTTGTTGATTATCGAGGATTGAATGAAGTAACGATCAAGAACAAGTACCCACTACCAATGATCAATGATCTGTTTGATCGATTGCAAGGAGCTAAGGTATTTTCCAAGATCGATCTGCGATCAGGATACTACCAGTTGAAGATTCGAGAACAGGATATTCCTAAGACAGCTTTTACCACCAGGTATGGGCTGTACGAGTATATCGTTATGTCATTTGGTCTGACTAACGCACCTGCATATTTTATGAACATGATGAACAAAGTGTTTATGGAGTTCTTGGATAAGTTCGTCGTGGTGTTCATTGATGATATCCTGGTTTACTCAAAGAATGAAGAAGAGCATAAGGAACATTTGCGATTGGTACTTGAGAAGCTCAGAGAACATCAGTTGTATGCCAAGTTCAGCAAATGTTAGTTTTGGCTGAAGGAAGTAGGATTTCTCGGACACATTATATCCGGAGAAGGAATAGCAGTAGATCCCACTAAAGTTGATACCGTGACTAAGTGGGAAGCACCGACCACGGTTGGAGAGATACGGAGTTTTCTGGGACTCGCAGGATACTACCGGAGATTTATTGAGAATTTCTCAAAGATTGTGAAGCCTATGACAGAGTTGTTGAAGAAAGATATCAAGTTAATATGGACTGAGGAATGTGAGACTAGTTTCCAGGAGTTGAAGAAACATTTGGTTACTTCACCAGTGTTGATTTTGCCAGATCAGACCAAGGACTATGAGGTGTATTGCGACGCTTCACGTCGAGGACTTGGAGCAGTGCTTATGCAGGAAGGGAGAGTTGTTTCATATGCCTCAAGACAACTGAAACCTCATGAGTTGAATTATGCTACGCATGATTTGGAATTAGCAGCCGTAGTGCATGCATTGAAAACATGGAGACATTTCCTCATTGGAAACCATTGTGAGGTGTACACGGACCATAAGAGTTTGAAATACATTTTCACACAGAAGGAGTTAAACCTCAGACAAAGGAGATGGTTGGAGCTCATCAAGGATTATGATATGAGATTGCATTACCACCCCGGAAAGGCTAATGTAGTAGCTGACGCATTAAGTCGTAAGAGCCATGTCAATACATTAATGATGGGGAAAATACCAAGGGAGTTAGCAGAAAATCTTCGTGAACTATGTTTGGAAATAGTTCTGAGAGGCTATGTAGCAGCATTGGAAATTCAGTCAACTTTGATGGATAGAATCAGAGAAGCTCGGAAGACTGACAAGGAGATTGCCTCTATAAAGGAGAAAATAAGTGAAGGAAAGGCTAAAGGATTTCGTGAGGATGAGCATGACACCCTATGGTTTGAAGACCGTGTTTATGTGCACAATGACCCGGAGATTAGGAAGCTAATTCTGCAAGAGGCACACGATTCACCATATTTGATTCACCCAGGAAATACCAAGATGTATTTGGATTTGAAAGATATTTTCTGGTGGACCGGAATGAAGAAGGATATTGCGGAGTATGTAGCAGTTTGTGATGTGTGTTAGAGAGTAAAGGCAGAGCATCAGAAGCCACCAGGATTGTTACAACCACTGCCGATACCCGAATGGAAGTGGGATAAGTTAGGCATGGATTTTATCACGGGATTACCCAGGACTCATTCAGGCTATGACTTGATTTGGGTTGTAGTCGATCGGTTGATGAAAGTAGCTCACTTCATCCCGGTAAAGACCACTTACACCAGTGCTAAGTTGGCAAAGATATACATGACCAGGATCGTATGTCTGCATGGAGTTCTGAGGAGTTTCGTATCAGATAGAGGAACCCAGTTTACCTCAAAGTTCTGGAAGCAGTTGCATGAAACTTTGGGTATTATGCTAGAATTCAGTACCGCTTTTCATCCACAGACAGATGGACAGACCGAGAGAGTCAATCAGATTTTGGAGGATATGCTGAGAGCTTGTGCGCTAGATTACGGATCTAGTTGGGACGACAATTTGCCATATGCAGAATTCTCTTACAACAACAGCTATCAATCAAGTTTAAAGATTGCCCCTTTCGAAGCTTTGTACGGAAGGAGGTGCAGGACACCGTTGTCGTGGGACGAAGTTGGAGACCGCCGGTTGTTTGGACCTGATTTGATTAAAGAGTCTGAACAGAAGGTGAAATTGATTCGCGATAGGCTCAAGGTAGCTCAGTCTAGACAGAAGAGTTATGCAGATTCTAAACGCAAGGAGACTGTTTACGAAGTTGGAGATAGAGCTTATCTTCGAGTATCCCCACTTCGGGGAACAAAGCGTTTTGGGGTTAAAGGAAAGTTAGCGCCACGATTTGTAGGACCATATCGAGTTTTGGAGCGTATGGGAGAAGTGGCCTACAAGTTGAAATTGCCCGAAAGATTGTCAGGAGTTCATGATGTGTTCCACGTCTCTCAGTTGAAGAAGTGTCACGCGGAGATGGCTGACATACCCTTGAGAGACACAGTGCCATTGGAAACAATTCAGTTGGATAACGATTTGACCTACGAGGAGAAACCAATTAAGATTCTCGAGTTTGCCAGCCGAGTCACTCGCAGCAAGGTTATCAAGTTTTGCAAAGTTCAATGGAGCCACCACACAGAGGATGAAGCCACCTGGGAACGAGAGGAAGATTTTGTCAAGGACCACGCTCACCTATTTTCTAGCCAACCCGAATCTCGAGGGCGAGATTCATCTTAAGGGGGGTAGGTTTGTAACATCCCAAATTTTCAATTTGGAATGTTATACATTAGAGCATCATTGCATATCGTATTTTGTTTTGCTTTTGGTTTGATCCTAGATATTTCTACGCAACTCAAGGACCCACAGAGAGAGTTGGGAAATTCTTTATTTTCATATTCGAGTTTTCTCAAATTTTGAGAATAGGATCATTTGATTTTTATTATTTTATCATCAATTATTTCTATTACAAAAATATGAGAGAGGGAATAAAATGACTTTCCCAAAATAAAGAAATATTGAGGATTTAATAATAAAATAAAATAAGATTTTATTTCGGAGTTTTTGTTATTTTACTTGAATTTAGGAAAAATGTGCGTTTTTCAAAATTTCATTTAGGCCCCAAATAAATGTTCACCTTGTGCGGCTTGATTTTAGAAGCCCGGGAAAATTTATTTCGGGATTTTGGGAGTCCGTTTAGTATTTCTTTTTATTTTTCTTCTGCGTGTAATTATTAAAAAAAACGAACCGACCTACGGGCCGTGTCCGACCGGGACTCCGGCCCGCCAAGGCTTTATAAGCCGGGGGGAGCCAGCCCGAGGCGCAGCCGCCGCCCCTGAACCCTAGCCGCCCGAGCGCCGCCGCCCGCCCGCCGCGCCTCGCTGCCCGCGCCGACGCCGCCGCCCGCCGCGCCTCGCTGCCCGCGCCGACGCCGCCGCCCGCCGCCGCCGCCGACGTCGCCGCCTCGCTGGACGCCGCCGCCGCCGACGTCGCCGCCTCGCTGGACGCCGCCGCCGCCGACCCGCCGCCCGAGTTCGCCTTGAAATCCGCGCCGTTTTTATTTTTTTTCGAAAAACCGTTCGGTTTTTCCGTCGGTTTTTAGTCGGTTTTTTAGTTTAGTTTCGGTTTTTTTAAATAGATCGGTTTTTCCGATTTATTTAATTAGCGAGCGTTCGTCCGTCCGTTCGTTCTAGCGAACGTTCATCATTTTTCTTTTCTCGGATTAAATCCGCGATTTTTCTGATCGCGATTTCTGATCCGATTTTCTTTTTAGTATAACTTTTCGCTCGTTTATCAAAATCAGGCGATTCAAGCGCCTGGAGTTTCGTCTCGAAACCCTCTATCCGTTTAACCAACTTAAATGAGTTTTTGCTACTGTAAAATTTGACTTCGATCCAGATTAGTAGAATGAAGTTGTTTTCTTTCGTCATTTGACTTTCGTTGCTTCGTTCGATTTGATTCTTTTTGCAAACCGAAGTTCTTAACTTGAACCTTCTGGTTAGATCTCTTATTCGAGTTTTACCCGTGCATTAGATGAGTACTTATTGTGTGCTTGTTTGTTTGCTATAGAGTACCCGGAGTGCGCCGCTTGTTACTTCGAATCGCTAGGTTTCCCGGATCATCAGCAAGGCAAGTAACACTTTGATCATACTTTTTCTACTACCCAGTTTTATTGCATTAGATCAATCCTCAAACATTGCATGGTTAGGATCTAATTAAATTGTGGGATGGGAATTAGTTGAGGTAGTACCTATTACCTGTTTATTTTCAAACCTTTGGGAGTTACTTCTACGTTTGCTTATTATGCCATGCTATGCTAGTAGACGTGGATTGGGTGAGTGATATCCATGACAGATGTGAGTTTGTTAATTAATGGTTCATCTAAGGTGGAAACTTAAACACACATCTGGGTGGATTGAGGCACCTGGGTAATCTAGGACTTGCCTGTTTTCTTTTGGACCGCCACCCAGGCTCAAAGGGATCATGAGATTATTCATACTAGAAACTTCCGTGTGCAGCCACAAGCTATTATGGGCTCTAGCATAGTTGACTAAGTCGTGCGAACTCTTACAGTGGTAGACTAGCAGATGTAGGGGATGTAGGTGGTATGGTCTACCCGATCATAAGGTGCTAGCGCTTCTGAAAGACTATGTCTCGGTCATACGTTTCTCAATCACCATGTAGTGCGAGAACCAAACGGAGCCGATCAAGTCTTGTGGGGAAAAGTGCGCAAACCTCTACAGAGTGTATAAACTAATCATGGTTAGCCGTGTCCCCGGTTATGGACGTTTTGAGTATCTAGTACCTGGATTATCATGTGAATCTCAACATCTTACTCTAAATTAATTTTGTTGGGCTTATGATAATGATGATTTTTAATTGGGATTGAGGATGCTGTCAACCATTCTCAATGTTTAACAACTACCATGATAGTTAAATAAATTTATTCCTTTGAAGTAAGGAAAAATTGGCTTTACGCAAAACTGTAACCATAGAGCTTTCCACCAGCCAAAGATGCATATAGTATAGTTGTTTCATTCCATTACTCTCTATGTGTTACCTTGCCAGCATATTCCATGTGCTGATCCGTTTCGGGCTACAACTTTAATGTTGCAGACTTTTCAGAGGACGATTAAGGAGTTTTAGGTCGTGGTTCTATACTCAGTGATGCCGTTGGAGTTGATGGACTCACTTATATTCCAAGCCTTCCGCTCTTATCGTTATTAGATGGCCTTAAGCCATATTTATTGTAATAAGTTCTCTATGGAGACACTCGATGTAATAAGTGTGTGATTGCTACTCTATTATAAATTCTCCGAGTACTGTGTGGTGTCAGCATTACTGATCTAGGGATGACACCGGAGCATAGAGATTAGACTGTTTGAGGTCTGGTCGCTACACCACCAAGAGGTAGCACTGTTTTATTTGAAGACCATGTTTTTAGTCCGCTAGATACTGGCATCACCCGCTCCAATTCAAATGGCTGATAATCAGGAAACATAGTTGAATGTACAGACATTGTATGAGAGATAGATGCAATAGATAGTGTGGAAAAAAGAGGGCATGAAATGGTTGACATGTATATTGTTTAACTAAAACAGATAGCATGACATAATTTCACAGATATGATGTCTATCTAAACTGGATAGCATAGCATAACATAATTCAAAGATATGATGAATAACTAAACAGGATCGCATGACATAATTCACCTACATGTTATCTAAGTAATCAGGATCGCATCATTTAATTCACATATGTGATTTATATGCTAAATAGAGGGCATTCGATATGATGTCTGAACTAAGAACATGGTGTTGAATATTGTGTATATGATGTCTAAACTATGCAATGCAAGACACCGTATGCATGATATGAGCAGTATAACCGTGCCAAGTTAGAGCATACACCTCAGTGGGGGAATAGGACTGGTCATCTGTCTCTGAATCCATCTCTGAGGAGCTATCGGGACCCAACAAGAGATCTGCTTCAACAGGTAGCACTGTCTGCTCTGAAGGCCTTGTTTTCACTCCAGATTTTTCCATCTCCCACCCAAATGGCTGATTCACAGGAAGAGTAGTTTAATGTACAAACATTGTCGACAAATGGAAATGTAATGAAGAAAAGGATGGGCAAGATATCATTCAAATATATGATGCCTGGTTAAACAGGATGGCATTGCACATTTCACATATATTATGGCTGGCTAAAAGACATGAGACTGCATAATTCCCATATATGATATAGAAAATAAATAGGTGGCATTACAGAACATGTCTAAACTAAGCAGATGACATATATGATGTCAAAAGTAGGCACTGCAAGGCAACATATGCATGATATGACTAACATCATCATGCCAAGGTAGAGCAAACACCTTGTGGGGTAAATAGGAGTGGTCAGCGGCGTCCGAATCTACCTCAGAAGAGATATCTTCCTCTGGATTACAATCTAGAGAGGGGTGGGGAGGATTTGCCATTGAACCCACCATGGAGCGATGTCTGTATGACATTGTATTGCCGCGCAAAACTCTTCTCTTTTTCTCTACATGTTCAGCATGACTGTGTACAATATCTGACATGCAGACGAAAAAAATATGGTGAGATTATGTAAGGAGAGCATGCAGAAATTTAGAGTGATGGTAACAACCAGTGGATCGGTGTTTTTCTGTTGAACCAAAATAGCAATAATGGATCGACGTGAATGTATAGTAATAAGTTATGCAACAAGTGTACAACCTCTTTGCCATAGCCGTGTCGACCTCAACATCATTGGGTTGGTCGCTGAAGCAGTTGAGGTAGAGGTGGCTGTCGGAGGTGTGGAGGAAGATCTAAGGAATCTGTAGACGGCGTCCAGGGCACTGCTCTGTTGTGATGGATCGTTCTGTCGTTGGAGCAGCTCCGGTGAGCCGTAAGACGTCAAGGCTGAAGCAGCACAAGACAGACATCGTCAATCTCAAGTGAGATTCTAATAGCATCTCCAATAGATGATGTAAAATGGATGTAAAATTAACATCACCAAAAACCACCTGACTACAACAGATGAGGTAAAAACCGTTGACTCTGAACTTAACTGTCGAAACTGAAATTTACTGTGGAATCTGAATGCTACTGTTGAAACTGAACGCAATGGTAGCAGAGAGGCACTTGACATGTAGTTTAGGGAGGGCCTGCAGTTCATCTACAACCTGCACCTCCTGAGCCGCTAGCCACCACCAGTCGAACCGCCGGCCCCAGCGCCGCCTCGCCGCCCCGAAACAACTCGCCACCGCCGCCCCGGCCAGCCCTCTAGGTCCCCCGCCCCCCCATCCTGAACCCTAAGATAGATAGTGGGGTACCTCTCCGGTGAGCCCCCGTCCCCGATGCGAGTGGTTCTTCCTTAACTCCGGCGAGCCCCCCCAACCCCTGAAAATCGACTGACCCAAAAGTCGATTCAGTCGACTGAAGTGTGGCTTAATCGGAGCAGATCAGCAGCATGAGCGAGGGGAAGAGCAGCAGCAGCAGCTGGGCGAGCAAGCGATCGAGCTAGAGCCGGAGCAGCAGATCCGGCTGGTATGGACGCCACCGCCAAAGGGGCCTCGCACTGGGGGAGAGCCGCCGTGGAGATGTCGCCCGCGGCGCCGGCTTCAAGGTAGCCGCTCCATGGGGGTGCGGGATGGAGCACCGTCGGCGCCGGGAGGTCGAGTTAAGGAGGAGGTGCGATGCGATGAGTGTACAACCTCTTTGGTGGCACCGAGTAGGCCTCGGCTTCGTCCGAGGAGTTGGTGAGGATGATGCGGTTCCGGTGGAGTAGGTTAAGGTGGCGCTGTGGGGATGGAGCAGCCGCGATAGACGAGGCGATCATCGGAGCAGCTCCTTGGAGGTGGAGGACAGGGCGGCTGAACCGGTGGGACGGCGAGATGGATGACGCATCCTCATCCGGGAAGGTGGACGAGGGACGTCGAGCTGTTGCGGTGGACAACGTTGTTGGGGAAGAGGCTCTGGCTGGGCAGCGGTGACGTGGCAGACGGAGGAGGGTGGGGTTTCGCGGCTGGAGCGGAGAGGTTATGGCGGCCTGGGATTTCGAGTGGCGAAAAGGGGGCGATGGGAGGGGGTGAAGCATGACTTAGGAACGCGCTTGTCCAAAATGTAGGGTGTGTTACAAAAGTACCCCCACCGATTTGAACTAGCGGCCCTTTCGGCTCAGGGTTAGAAGGGGGATTTCGCGTGTCAGGATTTGGCAGCTGGAGGGAGTTTTCGCGCGCGTTGTAATTTTGGGATAGCAAGGCGTGGGTTGTGAAGGCGCCAGTTTTGGGAGCACGATATCTGAATTTTTGGGATATAACAAGACGTGGGTTGAATTTTAGGGACAAGCCTAACGTGTAGTAATATTGTACTTGTACATACCAAATCAATTCACACTTCCCTCAACCAAAAAGAAAATGAAAAAAATAAAACTATTCACACCACACAAAGAGAGAGTCTAGCCCTGTTTTACTATACAAATGCTATTCAAAGCTACTCCCTCCTTCCATCTATATAGGGCCTAATGCATTTTTCGATACTAACTTTGACCAAATATTAGAGCAATGATATATGACATGCAACTTACACAAAGCACACCGTTAAATTCGACCGTGAAAGGTTCTTTCAATGATATAATTTTCACATTGTGCATGTCAGGTACTATTAATCTTGTCAATAGTCAAAGGCGGTCTTAAAAATGTCATTATGCCCTATATAGATGGAAGGAGGGAGTATGAATCCATGTTATGTCTGATTAAATTTTTTTGCTTGCTGTATAATGCATGTAACCTACTCATACCAACATTTTAGTGCATTCCAAATGTCTATACTACCGCTGCAATTCGAACTAAATTTGAATTCGTTTCTCTATTTCAATAAGAATCTACAATCATGATTGTTGCCAACTTCAATCATCATAGTTTCCTTGCGATCCGCCAGATATAAATCAGATGGCCTATAATGCAGGATGGCAGGCACACCATCATCAACAACTCCGTTTTTTTATAAGAGTAGAGATAAAATATATTAAATGTAGTATACCATGTTCATAACCACACCATGTGTATCACCGTTATATATATTCACACATCCGTCGGTTTGAAACACTATGGTAAATTCTTCAAATATCTGAATTTGCTTTTTATAATGAAGTATATATGATCTCTATTCATCTTTTACACCCACACAACCCTCTTATCTTTGTAGCTAGCGCTAACTTTCTCTTGTGCATGCACACGCCCGCATCCCTCTCACCCTCCCTCAGCATTCTCAGGCTCCATCGCGCAAATTCGTCTTTTCACTTTAGGTCGTTCACCCATGGTGTGTGTAGGCCCCCCAACTCCTTCTTTATGGCACACATCGATCGATATGCCTCTCTAGCCAGGTGTGCCTAGCACAAACACAAGCTTCCCCTCTTCTCTTGTCGCCGTCCATGCCTCACTCCCACCACTCTTTTCATCGTTATCGTACTGGAACACTCCTCCCCCTCTATATATTATGCCTCTCGTACCATCTCCTACATGCATCCCTCTCTCTCTATCCTTCTCCTCGTGCCTCATTTGCTTCTAACATACACATGCATGTATACCGATCGATCTCCCAACATATACCTAGATCGACTTTAACTACCCCCCCATCGATCGACGTACCTCACAAGTTATGTCTCTCCTTTCTCTTACAAAGGGAGATTGATCTTCCTATGTAGTTACGTCTGCTTACCACAGCCACATCACCCCCCCTCATCATTCGTGCATGCCTCCTGACCCGTCTCTCACACGCACGTGCACAGACAACAAGCAGCCATCTCCTCTCTTATTGATATTGTGGGCGTGCCCTCCGTTTGTCTAGCAAGCCTATCCCACCATTTGTTAGAAGCAACTCCACTACCACCCCTCCAACACTCTAGCTCTGTCTCTCTCCCAATCTTATTCATCTCCTGCACATATGCATGGATGCCGATCGATCTCCCTTAATACATGAGGCAGATCGATCTCCTTAATACATGAGGTAGGCCTCTCTCCTCCTCCACACATATACCAGCCATTGTACCTCTATAGTTAATTGGGCCTCCCTCTTCCCCCACCACACACCTATAGTCGAGTGATGCAGGTAGGTATCCATGCCACAGAGACAAACTGCACATGTCCCATCTCACTTTCTAGTAGGCCAGCCACTCTATATCTTTGACGTGGGCACACACAAATTCGATGGCACTCTTTATCGATTGCGCGCGCGCACACACAGACACACATCATCCCTCTCTTCGATTCTATGGACACCTCAAGCCGATGATACCTCCACTCTCTTCTCATGGATCGCCCCCTCTATATATATGTTATATCCAGGACTCTATTTCACACATTGCATATATTAAATTTTTTTATTGACCCCCCCACAAAAAAAATCTCAAGAACCCACACACTATATCTCTCTAGGTTTGTATCTCTCTCACACAACCCCACGTAGGTGGTGTACGTATACAAGAAGAGAATAGGTGCACCGTGCACGTACTCACGCTTCGTGCCCAGCCACACCCGCGCGGGTACACGGTGGAGCTCATTTCTCTACGAAATGGCGGCCCACGTGCTAATTTGAACGCCTGTAGCGGTTGTTTATCTAGGGAGGTCATGTACCACGCGTGCACGAAACAAAGTTCGACTTGACGCATTGCCGCGTTATTTTTAAATAAAGTTATAGCGCTCAATGGCACATACACAGAATATAAAACGATTTTTATGAAGGAAAAGGTAGTCCGTTCTTCAGAGTATCTCACACAAGGCTCTGGTGGCCTCTCTCTCCCTCTCACCATTGGTCACTGATCCGGCTGCATCCCGTCCGCCGGGGGAAAGGGAGTGCGGTGGCCTATCTCTCTCTCACTGTTGGTCACTGATCCGGCCGCATCCCGTTCGCCGGGGAAAGGGAGGAAGTGCATCGTTTCTCCGTTCGACGGCGCCGAGGCAGCAGGTCCCGATCTGCGGTACATGCCGTTCTCTCTGACAAAGCTCCGGCGCGGCAGGACCTACGCCACCTGCTCGCAGATTCCGCCCGCCGCTGCTCACCAAGTTACATCCCGACGACCTCCAGGTATCCCCTCCGGCCTTGCTCCACTGCCCATTTTCCCACGTTGCTGCATGTGGATCTTCCATAGTTCTTTTCCCAAAACGTAGCTCATCCGATGTACTTTCCATATTGCATTCTTGTCCTCACACCATTTTAGACAAACACAACCGTGTTGTTATCTTCCCGTAGGACAAGGAATATGCTTCTTTTCTGTCATCGCATGTGTCATCAACTGTTATTGGCCAGTAATTGTTTCCTTTCTACCTCTTTTTTGCAAACAGGGCTATCCATTTCACCTCGTTGCTATTGCGACCTTTTGGTGAACTGCACAAATCACTTCTTTCTTAAGAGTGTTTTGTGAAGTTGTACTAAAATGTCACACGGGCAACGTCTCTACATTTCAGTGTGACTGCACAAAGGGAGATTGGTTTTGCTCTATCCTCCTCATCCAACTCCGAGCCTAATCTTCTCCAACTAGTTAGTATTAAGAGAGATTGCAAAGGTGACCGGCTTCTATTTGTGTGTTTATTGTTTCATCAGAAGTCCTCTATTATCGTAATCACACTTGATATCTTTGGAACAGGGACGCTCAGCTCTATTTTAGTGGAACTGCAGAAAATGGTCGGAATGTTGCATGCTCCAGACAGCTACTTTTTTCCCCAACATGCCTTGTTGATTTAGACAAAGCTGGGGGGACATTGCTACCAATGAAAGCATGGATCAATTTTAATTTAACACCTTCTCACAACTTTTTCTTTAGTTGTGATGTAATTATTAGCTCTGATCTGCTAATAATTGACATGCATTAGCAAGGAAGTTAGTTTTTTATTGTTTCCGAAAGAGCATTGATGGCAAGACACGCGAAACAAAAGCTGAAAGCTCACACCATTGTACAATTTCATTTCGCTAGAAAAATTATTTGTATAGTACGTCAATTATGTAAACAAATGATGGAAGCTTGATAGCATTGCCAGAAGCCTCTTCATCATCCGGGTCCATGTGCCATGCACAAAATTATATTCCTTCGTTCCTAAATATTTGTCTTTTTACAAATTTCAAACGGGCATATTTTAGAGTGTAGATTCACTCATTTTTCTTCCTACGTGTACTCCCTCCGTTCCTAAATATTCTATTCGTCTTAACAGAGATTTCAACAAGTGACTACATACGGAGCAAAATGAGTGAATCTACACTCTAAAATATGTCTATATACATCCGTATGTGCCAGTCCATTTGAAATCTCTAAAAAGACAAATATTTGAGTAGTCACTCGTTGAAATCTCTAGAAAGACAAATACTCCGGAGTATATTTAAGAACCGAGGGGGTAGTGCACAACCACATGGGAGACTCAGCCCGGTCGTTGCGCCGCATTAATAGTGAGTAATGAGCAGTCAAATCATAAGCCCCACCTTTCCCACTGTAAGTTGCTCTGAAGAAGCAACCATCAATACGCTCTTCTTTTGAATCCGCTCATACTACTCCATCTGTCACTGTTTATACAACACACTTCAGAAAAAAGAAAAATAAATCTGTGGGACCAAGACGACTAACGATCGGCCTGAAAAATAGTATTGGTAGTTATAGCACGGTGTCTATTACTAGAGGGGATAATGCATACACACATGCATGCAGTGCTTCCACCACGGGTACACACATGCATGCACTCCGTAGTAGTACAGTACATGGAGAGAAAATTGTGGACTTGATTGCGGTTACCATGCCCTAATTAATTGAGCATTAAACCGAACGCGTCTAAAGTCTCTCTGGTGGTGGAAATGCATTGAGAGAAATGCATCATAATGAAGCGCGCCCTGTAAACTATGACGGAGGGTGGAGTAGTATGAAGGTGCAAAGCCAAGTACGCGTACTACTGTGCTTGGCTCTTCGCCCCTTCGTGAAGTCGAACAATGATGGTACTCCGCATGTTGGGTACTACAGTGTATGCCTCTGACAATCTGACAACGAATGGACTGATGCATGTCCACCGAGGGTAGGTTGCATTAGTCAAAAGGCGTAAGCGAGCTTCACCTTGTCCTGCAAGCTTCTCCTCATTTTGTGAGTTGACGGGACACACCAAAAAGTAGTGCTAGTCCATACTCCCTCCTTTCCGGTTAATATGGCTTAATCTTTTTTGCGGGTAAATGAGAGAGCTTTATTCATATATAAGAATTCTTAGGACGATTAGCCAAGACACTAGTCACTAGGAAGCGAGGTACCACGCAAAAAAAGAAGTAGGAAGCGAGGTGTTTCATCAGGCCAGCTCTCGGCCACATTCAAAGTGCAGCAAGCATGGTTCGCACGAAGATGCGCCGCAAGGTTTGCTGACCTGTTTACATGCTGAATAACAAAAAAAGAGGAAATATTACTGAGCGCTACTATTTGTAACAGGATATGAGCCAGAATTAAGCGAGAATTATGGTGAGTGTTCCATGCAATCAACTTCCATTATCACATGCGAGAACCCTCGAAGAGAACCAAATGTGTTGAAGATTGCTGTATCACATTTTAAAATTATAATAAGAGTGCAGACGCTCCTCCATCCGGTTCCTAGTACTAGTATAGTACGTACCTTTATGCACTATAGTAGTAGTACTAGTAAACTTTCCGCTTGGCTTTTCAGGAAGTCGAACAATAATAGCACTAGTAGTATAGTGTATGCTTCTGGCAATCTGACACCGAATTAACTGTTGCACGTCCACCGCCTGAGCGAGGGAGAGCTTGCATTAGTCAAAAGTTTCTCCTTGTCCTGCGAGCCACCGCGCGCAAGTTTCTCCCGTCCTGCAACCTTCTCCTCATTCGGCAAGTTGACGGGACACAGCAAAGTAATGCTACACCATGCTGCCTCCTCTCCGGTTAATATGGCTTAATTTCAAACGAGATAAATACACTGTCTGTCACTGTATATTTGTAAAAATACGGTCAGTGGACTTCATAATACGCTCATTGCGCTCAATATATATATTTTCCGGTGTTCATACGGTCACTAGCTCACCCTGACTGAGTATGTGTGTGCATGCACGTGTAGGTTGAGCACTTGAGCGTGACCGTGTGTGTTCCGTCGTGTGCTCGGACATGCATCCATTAGGGTGTCGCGTGCGTTTTTACGTCCATGTGTACGTGTGACTGTTGCATACACGTAGGGGGAGTACGTGTAGGGGCCACTAAGGAGCAGTCAAATCACACAGTAAGTTAGTCGGAAGAAGCAACCATCATTTCACTCTTGAATGACATGTACGCAATATAAAATGGTTGATATGGAGAGAAAAAGAAAACCACTATATATACACTAGCAGGAGCCTAAGCTACAAGCCTGCTTGCTTAGGTTGCTCTCTTCACAAACATAGAACGACGGGCCTGATCCCGCAGCTGGGGGAACGGAACAATGTTCTGCGTAGACGCGGTCGACATCGGCGAGGGAGAAAACCCACAGTCGGTGCGTCCCAATCGGGGGTCACTGCGGTATGGGCCGATGCCGCATCCCAACGGCCCTTCTAGCTATAGCCCGACGTCCCAAGTAGTCCATCTTCCTTTTGGAGCCGGCTTGCTCCACTGCCGTAGCTCCATCTCCATGTCGATCTTTCTCTACTTCTACCGGCTTCTACTTGTGATGAGTTTATGTCTCACGAACTAGTGCCAGTACTATTATTCTAATCACACTTATTCAATATCTTTGCCATCAGGGATGCTCAGGTCGATTTTAGTGGAACTGCACAAAAGCATCGTATGATCTGAGGGTGCCAGCCGTCTTTCCTTCGACAGGTTCTACCTGGACAGGAAATTAAATCATGTTTAGGGATTAGGGTTTAAGTCGTAGTGACCCCATCAGTAGTTTTTCTATCGTACACGCTCTCACAACTTTTTTCTTTAGTTGTGAAGTAAATATTGGCTATGATCTGTGAATCATTGAGATGCATCAGCATGCGTGTTAGTTTTCCTTTGTATTTGATGGAATGTTGTAATGGGGCAACCTTCGAATAGGAAAGAAAATGGTGTCAGGACCCCGATTCCAAGTCACATCGATCTAGCCGGTAACACCTCATATCACATTGCGGCCTCACGCACGGTATCCCCACGGGTGTCTCCTTACCCTGGCCCGGGACCGTTTGCGACTTTTGGCTCACGTATATACCACACATACCAAGCATTTCAATCATACACACAATATGCTCGATATGCGCAAATACAACATGGCATCACAACAAAACTCTACAACTCAAGTACTTTATTTAAAAGGCTTCAGAGAGCCATACATAACATGTTCATACAGGCAGGGGTCACATAACCCGACACTCAAGTCATACAAGCATACAAGCACATGCGGAAGCAAATAGTCTGAGTACAGACACTAGAAAGAAAGAAGGCTTGTCGAAGCCTGTCTATCTACATAGGGCCCTCCATGGCCAGGATCACCACCTGGGTGGCAAGTTACTCATCGGCGTCGAGGTCTACATAAAACCCATCGGAGGGGGCGGTGTTGTCGTCTGAGAACAGTAATTGAAGCAAACATGATTACAAAGGTACTCAGCAAGTCTTACAACAGAACCTACTATACATTCTCATTCTCAAGAAGGTGGTGGAGTTATTGCCGCAAGCCAGCTTTGACTCTTGGCTAAGCTATCCTATGAGACACCACTAGTAAAATAGTTTTCGCACACAAGTACACTAATCACCAACACAATACTCCACCGGGGATCCTCCCTCGTCATCCTACGAGAGGGCCATCCTCGGTACTCACACTTATCTTGAGTCTTTTAGTAGTAACCATTAACTTGTCTATGAACTGTATAGGCAACCAAGTAGTCCTTTACTACGGATGCGGCTATTCGAATAGATGATGTTAACCCTGCAGGGGTGTACTTCTTCATACACGCTCTCACCACTTACCGTCGTTTACATGACATGTAATCGGCAACCTTCAAGCGGAAGCCCAACGAGGGTGTCGGCCATGACCTACCTAAACACTCAAGTCTATAGTCCAGGTTTATCACCTATCCAGGTTCCATCCGCAGGGAGTCCGGCCGAGGTTTCCACATACGGCCCTGAACGATGTGAACAGGGTCCCGAGACGCCAAACGGGCGCCCGGCATACCCGGCCACGGTGTATCTACCGCATCATAGACCACCCGTAGGGTTAGCGCTACGCACGGCCGCCAACACATAACCTACAAACACCAGAAACTAGTTGCAACTCCTAGACAGAGTACTAGGGTGATTAAGAAGCCGAGAGGGTCCATTGGTTTCGGGCCCAGTGTATGGTAGTAGCTGATTCTTAAATCACACATATAGATCTCAGTTCTTAGGGACGACCTCAATGAAACAACCCACCATGTACTCCTACATGGCCTCTCACCGATACCTTTACCAAATCATGTTCAACACATCTCTCACATTACCGACATAATCATTTCACTCTAGCCCATCACCCAGATGAACCAGACCTGACACAACTCTAAGCATAGCAGGCATAGCAAGGTAGGAAACACATACATGGCTCAATCAACTCCTGCACATGCTAGTGGGTTTCATCAAGTTACTGTGGCAATGACAGGTCATGCAGAGGATAAGGATTCAGCTACCGTAGCACACAGCAGTTTGAAACGTTGTTATCTTAATGCAGTAAGTGAGAGCAGAAGCAAGAACATGGGATTGTATCGATATGATCAATGGGGCTTCTTGGCTGATGGAGTGGTAGTAGGGTATTGCCCTTCAGTTGGATACTCGGAGATATCCTCGAAGGCAGAACCTACCACGAAAGACACCACAGAATATAATCAACACATGGCAATATGCAACAATATGATGCATGCTATGACATGGCAAAATGAGGTGTCCTGCCTAATGCAATGTGAAACAAGTTGAAATGGGTCCATTTGAACCAAAGATTCAAATGGAAGCTTAAGTTCTTATGCATTATAAGTGTATTAGCTTGTTTCACCTAAAAAGCAAGGTTAAAGTGTTTTGTCATGCATTAAACCATTACAGATGGAAAGATTGAATTTTTTTGATCATTTTTCATATATAATTTGTTTAATTTGGAGCTATGGTTGATTTTCTATGATTTTTAGAAGTTTTTGGCTATTTTCTGGAATTTCCTATATAAAAATAAATCCAGAAAAAAAATAACTGCGTCAGCACTGCGTCACTGTGACGTTAGCAGGTCAAAGGCGCCAGCCCAGGTCAAACCTGACTGGTGGGCCCCATCTGTCAGTGTCTCAGCTAACTAACAGAGTTAGTTAGTGTTTAGTTAGCACTAAACTAGGTTAGTTAGGCCCTGGGCCCACATGTTAGTGAGAGAGGGTTAGCTAACGAGGTCATTAACCTCTAACAGAGTGATTAGCTCTAATTAAAAACTAATCTAATTTAGTTAGGAGCCGGCCCCACATGTCAGTGACTCAGGCGGGGTCAAACTGGGGTCAAACAAGGTCAATCTCGCCGGCGTTTAGCCGCCGGCGAGGCCAAATGCGGCGGTGCAGGTGCGGGTTTCATCTACAGGGCACCGTTCGAGGCGCCGTTGGGTTCTACGGGCAGCTAGGAACGAGCCGCAGCGGGTGGTGCTAGTGGTTGGGCTCGGGGTCGCCGGAGATGACGCCGGCAACGAGTTTGGCGGCGGCCGGAGCTCGGGTGAGCTCGGACTCGTTGCTAGGGGGCACGGAGAGGCGCGTGGGTTAGTGCGTTGTGTTCCTGGGGGTGCGGTAGGGCTAGTGGTCAAGGTGGCGCGGCTGTTGGGTGGCCGGAGCCTCGTCGGCGATGAGCTCCGCGGCGGCGCGTGCGGGTGAGCTATGTGCAGTCGCTACGGGGCTCGAGAGAGGGAACGGAGAGGGTGGGGAGGTAGCTAGGCTCACGGCGGTTGCGACGGAGCTGACGGCGAGGTCGGGGACGGCCTGCTACGACGGTGACGGCGAAGGGGGTCTCCGGCGGTGGCGGATTTGGCCGAGGTCGATGCGGTGGCTTCGGGGCACGCGAGCACTCAGGGCTCGGCCTGCTCGACGAAGAGGAGGGTGGCGGAGCTCGTGGACACGGCAGGGCGGCGTAGAGATGACGGTGGCTACGGCTACGGCGTCGGGACGGCGGCGGCTGCATCGGCCATGGCGTCGGGGGAGCGAGGGAGAGAGCAGGGGGGAAGTGTGAGGTGTCCAGGGGGTCGGGGGCGCGACGTGGAGGTCGTACAGCCCGTCCAGCGGCGAAGTGGCAAGCAGGAGGTGGCGCACGGCGGTGCGCGCCCCTCGGGCACGCGCCCGTCCTCCTGGCAAGGAGGAAGACGACAGGGGAGGGAGCAGGTGGGCTGGGCCGGCCACTTGGGCCGCCAGGTGGCTGCACAGGTGAGGTAAGCCCAGGTAAGTTCTAACCCTTTCTTTTCTGGTTTTATTTATTTTCTATTATTTCTGTAACTTTAGGGCTTTATTAAAAATGCCAGGGCATTTCCAAAAATCATAAAATTAATCATGGTTACTACTTAGAATATATCCAGGAGTAAACATTTTAGTTTATGATTATTTGAGCATTCAAAATATTTTATAGCATTTAAATGCCCAAATGCAAATACTATATGAATTAATCCAATGACCTTAAGATGTCCTAGAAAAATGTTCACCATTTTTGTCAAAGGTGTTAACCCAAACAAAAAGGGTGGGCTTTTTAGAAGGGCATTTCAGGTTCATTGATTTTTTTAGTAAACCCTAGGTTTTCCAGGGGGGTGCTGGGGGTTCTATCGTCCCCATTTCATCTTTCTGGGAAATTTAAACATGATGCAATCACTCTAATGCATGAACTAGATAGGGTGTGACAACTCACCCCCACTCAAAAGAATCTCGTCCCGAGATTTAGGATCTGTTGGGAAGAAAGTGGGGTACTCGAGTCGAAGACGATCCTCCCTTTCCCAAGTGGCTTCTTTCTCGGAATGGTGTGACCATTGAACCTTGAGAAACTTGATGTTATGGCGTCGAGTGGAATGCTCGGCTTGATCAAGGATACAAACGGGATATTCCCGATATGAGAGATTATCTTGTAGATCAAGCGTTTCGTGGTCCACTCCATGGATAGGATCCGCGAAGCAACGCCTGAGTTGAGAAACGTGGAAGACATCGTGAACTCTGGAAAGATGCGGAGGTAGTTCCAATTGGTAGGCAACTTCTCCTCATTTGGCAAGAATGCGAAAGGGTCCAATGTAACAAGGAGCCAATTTGCCTTTGATACCGAAACGATGGGTTCCCTTTAACGGAGTAACCCGAAGGTAAGCCTTCTCGCCGACTTCATAAGTCATGAGCTTATGTTTACGATCATATTGGCTCTTTTGATGAGATTGGGCTGTTTTCAATTTCTCACGAATAACGCGAACCTGCTCTTCTGCTTCCTGAATCATATCCGGGCCAAAGAGTTGTCTTTCCCTGGTTTCTGACCAGTTAAGAGGCGTTTGACATTTTCGTCCATAGAGAACTTCGAAAGGAGCTTTGCCCAAGCTAGCTTGATAACTATTGTTATAAGCAAACTCCACGAATGGAAGGCATTTCTCCCAATCCATTCCGAATGAGATGACAGAAGCTCGGAGCATATCTTCCAAAATTTGATTGACTCGCTCTACTTGACCACTTGATTGGGGGTGGAAGGCGGTGCTAAAAGAGAGACGAGTTCCCATAGCATTTTGGAAACTTTCCCAAAATCAAGAGGTGAAGAGACTCCCATGGTCTGAGTTAATTTCCAATGGGACACCATGAAGAGACACTATTCGGGAGATGTATAAATCAGCTAGCTGGCTAGCGGTGATACTCTCATGAACAGGTAGAAAGTGGGCCACCTTGGAAAGACGATCGATCACGACGAAGATGGCATTATTCCCTCTCTTGGTCCTGGGAAACCCAGTAATGAAATCCATACTGATTTTATCCCATTTCCATTCAGGAATAGCCAAAGGTTGAAGGGTGCCAGCAGGCCGTTGATGCTCTACTTTAACACGACAGTAGACGTCACAACTAGCAATGTATTGAGCAATTTCTCTCTTCATCCTAGTCCACCAAAACCTCTGGCGTAGGTCTTGATACATTTTAGTACTACCGGGATGAATGGTGAGAGGGGATTCATGAGCTTCCTTAAGAATCAACAGCGTCAGGTTTCGTGCTTTGGGAACCACTAAGCGGTTTCCAAAGTATATGACACCTTGATCATCAACGGAGAAACAATTCGCGACTCCTTTCTTAATGTTTCTCTTAATATGGGAGATTCCCGGATCTACCTTATGTGCCTTGATGATCTGACTCGTAAGGGTAGGTTTCACCACCAGGGTGGATAGGAATCCTCGAGGAACTATGTGAAGGTTAAGCTTACGAAATTCCTCGTGGAGAAGTGGTTGACTTTGTTGTAACATCAGGTTGTTACAATAAGATTTACGACTTAGCGCATCAGCCATGACATTGGCTTTGCCCGGGGTGTAAGTTATTCCTAAGTCGTAATCCGAGATCAACTCGACCCAACGTCTTTGCCTGAGATTCAAATCCGGTTGGGTGAAGATATATTTCAAACTTTGGTTATCGGTGAAGATCTCGCAACAATTACCGAGAAGGTAATGTCGCCAAGTTTTAAGTGCATGGACTACAACTGCAAACTCTAGATCATGTGTGGGATAGTTTTCCTCATGGGGGTGTAATTGCCGTGAAGCATAGGCAATTACCTGACGATCTTGCATGAGTATGCAACCTAGTCCTTGTCGTGAGGCATCGCAATAGATAATAAAGTCCTTGGAGAAATCTGGTGGTACCAGTACGGGAGCAGATGTCAGGCGTCTTTTTAGTTCCTGAAAGCTGAACTCGTACTGTGGGGTCCACTCAAACTTTTTATCTTTCTTGAGGAGTTCAGTTAGAGGTTTAGCAACCTTGGAGAAATTCTCGACAAAGCGACGACAATAGCTCGCTAGGCCAAGGAAGCTCCGAACTTGCTTGACCGTTTCAGGTGGAGTCCAATCGGACGGCTTGAACTCGCTCAGGATTGACAGCAATACCCTTACCAGAAATTACATGGCCTAGATAGGTCACTTCCGGCAACCAAAATTCACACTTGGAGAATTTGGCATAAAGGCGATGCTCTCAAAGTTTCATCAATACTAGCCTTAGATGTTCGGCATGTTCCTCTTCATTCTTGGAGTAGATGAGTATGTCATCGAGGTATACTACGACGAATTTATCCAACTACTCCATGAAGACCGAGTTCATTAGTCGAGAGAAGGTGGCTGGGGCATTGGTTAAACCGAAGGACATGACGGTGTACTCGTATTGGCCATAGCGGGTAACAAAGGCTGTTTTGGGAATGTCCCCGTTTCTGATTTTGATTTGATGGTAGCCCAACCTCAAATCCATCTTGGAAAAGACTGAGGATCCGGTGAGCTGGTCATACAGATCGTTGATCCTGGGAAGCGGATACTTGTTCTTGATAGTGACCAAGTTGACAGGTCGGTAATCTACAACCATCCGATCCGTTCCATCCTTCTTCTTGACGAAGAGGATAGGGCAAGCCCAAGGGGAGGAACTAGGACGGATGAAACCCTTTTTCAAGGACTCGTCGAGTTGGTTCTTAAGTTCGGCTAGTTCTAAGGGTGCCATCTTATAGGGTCTTCTAGAAATTGGAACGGTTCCTGGAACAAGGTCTATCACAAACTCGACATTCCTGTCAGGTGGAACACCTGGCAGTTCTTCTGGAAAGATATTCGGAAAGTCTCGGACTACCGGAATATCTTCAAGGTCTGGAAGGGGGTTGGCATTTAGGGAGTAAAGCTGGCGCTTGGCCACTCGAGTTAAGACATTGACTGTCTTGCCCAATGGGTGAGTAAGTTGAATGGTTCTAGTGGCACAATCAATCTTAGCATAATGAGCTGACATCCAGTCCATACCCAAGATGATGTTTATGTCCGAGGACTTGAGAGCTATTAAGGATGCAAGGAAGACGAGTCTATCGACAAGAATTTCACTCCCATGGCTTACTCTAGAGGTTTGCCATCTAGAGCCCGGGGTTTGAATTTCCATGGTAGTGGCCATGTCACAGAATGTCATGTAATGCAATCGAGCATAGCTCTCAGATATGAATGAATGAGATGCTCTAGTACCGAAAAGAACAGATGCCGGATGGCAATTAACAAGGAGCGTACCAAGGACGACATTAGGATCCTCATGAGCCTCCTCAGCTGAGACATAGTTAACATGGCCACGTGCAGTGGTGGCTGGCTTGGCGTAGAAGGTCTTTCCCGCTGGCTTACCACGGCCAACGGACTTTCCAGACTGATTGGGGTTGTTGTTCTGAGGACACTCCCGACTGTAGTGACCCGGCTCTCCACACTTGAAACATGTCACAACATTGGGGCATGGAGCAGCATTAGCAGCGGGGCCACCATAGGGCTTAGATGGTACAAACTGCTGGTTGGGGCGAGGCGCCTCAAAGGATGGCCTCGGAATGAACCTGGGTGACAGTGCCGTGCTTGGAATCCACACCCGGCGCTTCTGAGATCCAGAGCCGGATGAAGAACCAAAATCACGAGAGTGCTTGCGTGAAGCATCATAGTCAGACTGTCCTGTCTCAGTACTAATGGCTTTATTGACCAACTTCTGAAAGGAGGTGCACTCGTGCAGACAAAGATCGCGGCGAAGCTCGGGGCTAAGTCCCTTGCAGAACCTTGCCTGCTTCTTAGCGTCGGTGGATACCTCTTCTGGAGCATATCGTGCCAGATTCCCAAATTCATGACTATATGCATCCACAGTCAGTCTTCCTTGGGTGAAATTGCAGAACTCTTCCCTCTTGCGATCTATGAGACCTTCCGGGATGTGATGCTCACGGAGAGCCTCACTGAATTCAGCCCAAGTAGTGATTTGGCCGACTGGGTGCATAGCCTCAAAGTTTTCCCACCAAAGGCTAGCAGGGCCTTCGAGGTGATAGGCAGCATAGGTAACCTTATCAGCTTCGGCTATGTTGGCAGAATGTAGCTTGTGTGTGATGCTGCGGAGCCAGTCATCCGCGTCGAGGGGCTCGACGGAATGATTAAACTTTGGTGGGTACAACTTGATGAAGTCATTGATTGACACCAAGTCATTTCGCTGATGGCGTGCAGTGTTCTTCTCAATCCGCTCCAGCAAGCAGTTAGTCTCACGCTTGTTTCTTTCCACCTCCAGCATAACTTCGGCCAGAGAAGGCGGGTGAGGCAGATTTTCACCCCTAGCTGCACTGGCTTCTCCCTGCTCCGGGGCAGCAGGGTTGCTGCGGGTGTTGACCATCCTAGGAAAAAACAAGACAACGGTTTAGATAAGGATGGCACAAACTTGGCAAGGAAGTGCAGAATGTAATGGATAACATGGAATGCCAAGATGTTCATTGCACGACATGGTAATATAGAAACTTCCATATATATACCATTGGTCACACACACCGTACATAGTTTAGTACAAGCCCAGGCTAGAGTACAACTACGGTGAAAGACATTACATCTCATCGGAGGCATTCCAAGCTCCTATACATTATTTTTCTACACCTCCGGAGCGTGATACACACCAAGTCGTATCCCACGGTCATGCAGGACTGTGGAGAATACAACTATTACAATACTAGTGAAACTACTACTAGCTCAGACGGCTCCGTAGTAATCCTCATAAAAGTCACCACCAAAGCCTGGAAGTGGAACATGATCATCTGGGAACAGATGGTCCTGTGGAGCCTGCAGACCATAGGGACTCGGATGTGGCCTTGGTCCCACAGGCGGTGGCAGATGGGGACCACGAGGAGGGGTGATGCCTCCTACATCGTGCCACTCCATACAATCTGGCAATCAAGACCGTACAGGGTACAGGTCCCTCATGTCCATGTATCCTGCCTGCACCGCAGGTGCAAACTGAGTAAAAGTGGCCCAATGATCAGAATGAGTGTGGAAAAGCTCCATACGCAAGGCCCGATTTTCGCGGTCCTTGTCCTCGAGCATCTCGACAGTGGTGCGGAGTAGTGACTCCTCATGTGCAGAGTCATAGTACAAAGCCTGATAGTACCCCTGTGCTCCAGGAAGTGAAGCTGGCATGTAATGGAAATCGGTGTTCTGAAGCAAGGCAGTCCTGGCTCGAATGATAGTCATCATTGAATAGGCTGCATCCTGCACAAACATCTCAATAGTGACCCCAAGTCCATAGGAACAGTGAAGGGGTTCAGTGGCTCCAGGATAAGAGGGAAATATCCTGACGGTACAAAGGTACTGGCTCTGGTTGAAGTCTCGGAACTGCTCCTCGACGGTATATTCCGGATACCACCGATAGCCTGACTCGACCATCACTCGAACCAACATGGCCGTGTGGCTGGGCACATTGAGGCACCGGGTCAGATGAACCACTTGGTTCTGGGAACGGGTGGGCATCTGAAAGCACAGAATAATGCAAGGCATTAGAATTTTCTAGGGGAAGTCGGACAGCATAATGGCTGTAAATGCTCAGAAAAAGATTTGAGACATCCACAAAAATTTGCAATACCACTCAACAACATCATATCAAGGTTCTGATTCAACTGACAACATACTAAAAGTAGTAGAAACTGTACTGAGGCTTGTAACCACAATACTATAAGCTACTACGGATTAGTAACACGTGAACCTGATAGAAAGAAGAGAGCCTAGTCCTTAACCCACATAGAATGAGAAGAGAATGACTCAGATCAGAGGGCATAAGGTAAAGGAGTAAAAGAGCCTTACGTTCCCTCCCATAATCAATTCCCCTACATATAACTAAAGCATTTCTAGACTCGACATCGACCAGTTTGGCTCAACGAACCTACACGCAGTCCGGCTCTGATGCCAACGCTGTCAGGACCCCGATTCCAAGTCACATCGATCTAGCCGGTAACACCTCATATCACATTGCGGCCTCACGCACGGTATCCCCACGGGTGTCGCCTTACCATGGCGCGGGACCGTTTGCGCCTTTTGGCTCACGTATATGATAGTGTCGCTAGAATCCATATGACAGAGAACCCGGGCCGACATGGCTAGTCGTGAACCCAAAGCGGCACAGACCTATGGAGACAGGCATACATGAATCACATCGAGCATGTCGGTCAACAGCGTGTGAATCCGGGCTGTAGCACTGGGCTAACAGGACTCCGGGTAACCTGGGCTGTAGCAGGCTAGGCAAGACTCCGGATGTCATCGCGTGACATTTCCCCGAAGGGACAGACATAGGAACGAAGTGAAACACGTGCCGGCCAGTCAAGTGTCCTGAGCAGTAGTGCTGGGCTAGCAGGACTCCAGTGAACCGGGCTATAGCGGACTACTATGGCTCAAGGAGCACTAGACTACATTTCCCCATAAGAGAGGCTGCCAAGGATAAACAACTAGATTGTCGGATCCCACACATACCAAGCATTTCAATCATACACACAATATGCTCGATATGCGCAAATACAACATGGCATCACAACAAAACTCTACAACTCAAGTACTTTATTTAAAAGGCTTCAGAGAGCAATACATAACATGTTCATACAGGTAGGGGTCACATGACCCGACACTCAAGTCATACAAGCACATGCGGAAGCAAATAGTCTGAGTACAGACACTAGAAAGAAAGAAGGCTTGTCGAAGCCTGTCTATCTACATAGGGACCTCCATGGCCAGGATCACCACCTGGGTGGCAAGTTACTCATCGACGTCGAGGTCTACATAAAACCCATCGGAGGGGGCGGTGTTGTCGTCTGAAAACAGTAATTGAAGCAAACATGAGTACAAAGGTACTCAGCAAGTCTTACAACAGAACCTACTATACATGCTCATTCTCAAGAAGGTGGTGGAGTTATTGCAGCAAGCCAGCTTTGACTCTTGGCTAAGCTATCCTACGAGACACCACTAGTAAAATAGTTTTCGCACACGAGTCCACTAATCACCAACACAATACTCCACCGGGGATCCTCCCTCGTCATCCTACGAGAGGGCCATCCTCGGTACTCACACTTATCTTGAGTCTTTTAGTAGTAACCATTAACTTGTCTATGAACTGTATAGGCAACCAAGTAGTACTCTACTGCGGACACGGCTATTCGAATAGATGATGTTAACCCTGTAGGGGTGTACTTCCTCATACACGCTCTCACCACTTACCGTCGTTTACACGACATGTACTCGGCAACCTTCAAGTGGAAGCCCAACGAGGGTGTCGGCCACGACCTACCTAAACACTCAAGTCTCTAGTCCAGGTTTATCACCTATCCAGGTTCCATCCGCAGGGAGTCCGGCCGAGGTTTCCACCTACGGCCCCGAACGATGTGAACAGGGTCCCGAGACGCCAAACGGGCGCCCGGCATACCCGGCCATGGTGTATCTACCGCATCATAGCCCACCCCTAGGGTCAGCGCTACGCACGGCCGCCAACACATAACCTACTAACACCAGAAACTAGTTGCAACTCCTGGACAGAGTACTAGGGTGATTAAGAAGCCGAGAGGGTCCATTGGTTTCGGGCCCAGTGTATGGTAGTAGCTGATTCTTAAATCACACATATAGATCTCAGTACTTAGGGACGGCCTCAATGAAACAACCCACCATGTACTCCTACATGGCCTCTCACCGATACCTTTACCAAATCATGTTCAACACATCTCTCACATTACCGACATAATCATTTCACTCTAGCCCATCACCTAGATGAACCAGACCTGACACAACTCTAAGCATAGCAGGCATAGCAAGGTAGGAAACACATACATGGCTCAATCAACTCCTACACATGCTAGTGGGTTTCATCTAGTTACTGCGGCAATGACAGGTCATGCAGAGGATAAGGGTTCAGCTACCGTAGCACACAACAGTTTGAAACGTTGTTGTCTTAATGTAGTAAGTGAGAGCAGAAGCGAGAACATGGGATTGTACTGATATGATCAATGGGGCTGCTTGCCTGATGGAGTGGTAGTAGGGTATTTCCCTTCAGTTGGATACTCGGAGATATCCTCAGAGGCAGAATCTACCACGAAAGACACCACAAAATATAATCAACACATGGCAATATGCAACAATATGATGCATGCTATGACATGGCAAAATGAGGTGTCCTGCCTAATGCAATGTGAAACAAGTTGAAATGGGTCCATTTGAACCAAAGATTCAAATGGAAGCTTAAGTTCTTATGCATTATAAGTGTATTAGCTTGTTTCACCTAAACATCAAGGTTAAAGTGTTTGGTCATGCATGAAACCATTATAGATGGAAAGATTAAATTTTTCTGATCATTTTTCATATATAATTTGTTTAATTTGAAGCTATGGTTGATTTTCTATGATTTTTAGAAGTTTTGGCTATTTTCTGGAATTTCCTATATGAAAATAAATCCAGAAAATAAATAAGTGCGTCAGCACTGTGTCGCTGTGACATCAGCGGGTCAAAGGCGCCAACCCAGGTCAAACCTGACTGGTGGGCCCCATCTGTCAGTGTCTCAGCTAACTAATAGAGTTAGTTAGTGTTTAGTTAGCACTAAACTAGGTTAGGTAGGCCCTGGGCCCACATGTCAGTGAGAGAGGGTTAGTTAACGAGGTCATTAACCTCTAACAGAGTGATTAGCTCTAACTAAAAACTAATATAATTTAGTTAGGAGCCGGCCCCACATGTCAGTGACTCAGGCGGGGTCAAACTGGGGTCAAACAGGGTCAATCTCGCCGGCGTTTAGCCGCCGGCGAGGCCAAACGCGGTGGTGCAGGTGCAGGTTTCATCTACAGGGCACCGTTCGAGGCGCCCGGGTTCTACGGGCAGCTGGGAACGAGCCGCAGCGGGTGGTGCTAGTGGTTGGGCTCGAGGTCACCGGAGATGACGCCTGCGACGAGTTTGGTGGCGTCCGGAGCTCGGGTGAGCTCGGACTCGTCACTAGGGGGCACAGAGAGGCGCGTGGGTTAGTGCGTTGCGTTCCTGGGGGTGCGGTAGGGTTAGTGGTCAAGGTGGCGCGGCCGTTGGGTGGCCGAAGCCTCGTCGGCGACAAGCTCCACGACAGCGCGTGTGGGTGAGCTACGTGCAGTCGCTACGGGGCTCGAGAGAGGGAATGGAGAGGGTGGGGAGGTAGCTAGGCTCACGGCGGTTGCGCCGGAGCTGACGACGATGTCGGGGACGACCTGCTGCGATGGTGACGACGAAGGGGGTCTTCGGCGGTGGCGGAGTTGGGCGAGGTCGATGCGGTGGCTTCGGGGCACGCGAGCGCTCGGGGCTCGGCCTGCTCGACGGAGAGGAGGGTGGCGGAGCTCGTGGACACGGCAGGGCGGCGCAGAGACGACGGTGGGTACGGCTACGGCGGCGGGACGGCGGCGGCTACGTCGGCCATGGCGTCGGGGGAGCGAGGGAGAGAGTAGGGGGGAAGTGTGAGGTGTCCAGGGGGGTCGGGGGCGCGACGTGGAGGTCGTACAACCCGTCCAGCGGCGAAGCGGCAAGCAGGAGGTGGCGCACAGCGGTGCGTGCGCATCGGGCACGTGCCCGTCCTCCTGGCAAGGTGGAAGACGACAGGGGAGGGGGGCAGGTGGGCTGGGCCGGCCACTTGGGCCGCCAGGTGGCTGCACATGTGAGGTAAGCCCAGGTAAGTTCTAACCCATTCTTTTGTGTTTTTATTTATTTTCTATTATTTCTATAACTTTAGGGCTTTACTAAAAATGCGAGGGCATTTCCAAAAATCATAAAATTAATCATGGCTACTACTTAGAATATATCCAACAGTAAACATTTTAGTTTATGATTATTTGAGCATTCGAAATATTTTATAGCATTTAAATGCCCAAATGCAAATACTATATGGATTAATCCAATGACCTTAAGATGTCCTAGAAAAATGTTCACCATTTTTGTCAAAGGTGTTAACCCAAACAAAAAGGGTGGGCTTTTTAGAAGGGCATTTCAGGTTCATTGAAAAGTTGTTTAGTAAACCCTAGTTGTTCCAGGGGGGTGCTGGGGGTTCTATCATCCCCATTTCATCTTTCTGGGAAATTTAAACATGATGCAATCACTCTAATGCATGAACTAGCTAGGGTGTGACAAATGGAGTGGAAAAGTTTCCGTTTTTCCGGAGAAAAAATGGAAACAGAGAGAATCCAACGTTTCGTTTCGTTGGCTCGCACCATCGAGCAAAGCCAACGTTTAAATCACGTATGTCGTGTTCGTGTCTCACCCTCCTCCATGGCTTGACCCCACACGGTCGCTCGTCATGCCACTCACCGCAAACCGAGTAGTATACCATAACTTTCCCGCCTGCTTGTCGATGGATCGCGCCATGGAGTACTAGCACTACTGGAAGAGATTGCCGAGTTGGGGGAGGACAGCTAGCTGTAGCATGGACTCCCAAGAACTTACTACTGGAAGAGATCGCGCATGTTGTAGCCGGCTATTGCGACCTTTGAACGCGGAGTAGCCGTGTGCACCCGGAAGTGGCGCGGGCGACGCTCTCTCGGCCGGCGCGCCGCTTCAATGCCGACGCCAGTGAAAGGTCGTGTCCGCTCTGGCCGTGCATGAATGCGGCACTGACCGTTTCGGGCGAGAAGCACGCGCGGGTGACGAAGAGGGTTCGGGTTGGTCAGGACTGGCCGTGGCAGCGGTCCGGACGTACGCAAACAAGAGATGTTGTACGTTAATATTGCTGTGTATATAATTAGCAACGTAAATAATGTGCCAGTTGGACAAATATGATTGGAGATGGAGATGGAAATGGAATTTTACGTAAAGACGGATATGCATGTCTAAGTCTATGTGTGTGCGCGCGATGACTCTCGCGACCTGGAAGCGGGGGCGTGTTTTTGATCGAGTTTTCTTTCTTGGTACGTTAGAGAATCAGTTTGTCTAATTCACATCTAGATGTTATTTAAGGATATCACATCTAAGCTCCCACAAGTATATAATGTAGCAACAAGAAACAAAAAAAACTAGGAAAAGACCACAAACAGAGTGGACATCAACTTATATGTGACATAACTATGTCACATCTAGATGTGTCCTAGACAGACCCTTAAAAAATTCTGCGCCAGTTTTTGTTTCTTTTTTTTCGGGAACGCGCGTATTCTATTTAAAACCACTGCTATGGAGAGATTTTTTTACTCCAGTATAGTCTCTTGTTTGATAGAGTTTCTCGTGTCTCGCTCTCTCACCCTCTCCATATCAAAACAAGATGACAGTGTCCACTCTATCTCTCTCCTCACCGGTGGTCACAGATCCGGCCGAATCCCGTCCGCTACGGGAGGTGAGGAGGTGCAGCGTTGACATTGTCGCCGTCGGCGACGGAGGAAGCCAATGCGCACCATCCTCTCGGAGCTGGCGTTGGCGCGGACAAAGATCCTCCGCGCCCTTGTTCGCTGCCATCGTGTGGGCAGATCCCGCCCGCCCACCTAAACGACATCTCGCCCACCTGAGGTGTAACTTCTTGTACTGGTCCAGCTCCCCAGGTCGCTGCATGAGGGTTTTCTTCTATGCGACTACTCCCCAGCTCCCCATGCATAGTAGCTAGGGTTCGTCGGCTGGTCCAACATCACCTACTAATACTATTATAGAGGAAATGCCACTGAAAATTAAAGTTGTCTTGATTTATGCCTCGATGGAGGTATACATGTTGTTTCGATAAAAAGTACATGGTGGTTGTGCGGTCATTATCCATATGGTGGTAGTACTATCACTGGTTAAATGAAGAAATGCTTTTTTTCTTGGGTATCCTGGTTTAGTTCCCATCAAGATAATTATGATGCTTCTGTTTGTTGGTGTACTTTTCATTAATTCTTATTGACAATTGAGATGTCGTTGCTAACCCTTTTTTATATTTTTGGAAACAGCGATGCGTGTCTCCATACCCGGGCATGTCTTCCTCAATTTTAGTGGAACTGCACAAAATTGGATGGCCATTGTTGTTCCGCCTCACTGTCCTCTGCCACGTGGTTCTTCCTTCCTCGAGCTTGATTACTGAGAAGAAACAGACCACAGTGAGGATTTGTTGAACTTCTTAGGTGCCTCACCCAAACTTGATGCCAAATGGATGATGCATCACCACGATGACCTATCGATGCTCATAGTTGCACCTCATGGTTGCGTCGGCTGGTGAAGCTGATCGATATTTGAAGAAAAACAAGCTATCTTCCATCAGTGCTCTTTGCTTGTTACGCACAAAGATGATATCCTTCGTCAGTTCACCTTGGTTGCGTTGGAGACGCAGTCATCTTTCATGTTGGTGCAATTTTCGCTAGGGTTTTACGACAGGTGGGCCCAAAATGTGGCTGGCTCACCTGTCATACAGCCAAAAGCAGGTGCACTAAAGGCACCGGAGCTCAGTCCGTACTACAGTAGTATATATATAAGCGGGAGCCTCAGTGCTTGTTCGCTAGGGTTTGCACTCTCCACACGCTCGCCGCACTACATATATGTTACACGCTGGAGGCTCAACATTCATTTGCTAGGGTTTGCTATATTCACAGTCTCTCACTCTCTCTTCACCAGATCTAAATAAGACTGTGTTGGCCTCTTGTCTCTCTCTCCCCCCTCACAGCTGGTGAAGGAGGCGTCCGTATCCCATTGCACCGGGAAGGGGAGGAGGTGCAGCGTTCACTCTATCGCCTTCGGCGAGGGAGGCAATCCACTGCCGGCTGCGTTGTTCTCTTTCACCCAGCGCCTGTGCGGGAGGGCCACCGACCCCTTCTTCCTCGCTGCCGTACGTAGTGTGGGTAGATCCGGCCCCCCGCCGCACGCCTTGCCACATCCCGACGAACCTAAGGTATACGTTTCTTTGAAACCATCGTTGCTCTAGCTGCATGTGGATCTTTTTTGATCTGTAGTCGAATCTAGGTCTTGGTTCAAAGAGGAAAGAAGGGTGCGGTGGGCTAGAGCAAGAATCTAGGATGTGGTTCAATGAGGAAAGGAGGGGCGAAAAGTAGTATAGACTGGCTATCCAGCCGCTTTGTAGGTCGAAAAGGGAAAAAGGGGGTAACTGTAATGCCCTCGATGCGGCTATATCTCCTACGTGTCGAAGCATGACTTAGAGGCATAACCGCATTGAAAACAATGTCGCAAGTAAGGTAATCTTCACAACAACCCATGTATATAGATAATAGGGGAAAAGGTACATAGTTGGCTTACACTCGCCACGTCACACAAAGTACATAAATAGCATTAGAATCATCCAATACACTCATGGTCCGACTACGGTACCAAAATAAAAGATCAACCCCAACAAGCGACATGGTCCCGATCGCCCCAACTGGGCACCACTACAGATCATCAGGGAAAGACACATAGTAACGGCGTGAGTCTTCGTCGAACTCCCACTTGAGCTCAAGCGCATCATCTGGAATGGAGTCATCGGGCCCTGCATCTGGTTTGGAAGTAATCTGTGAGCCACAGGGACTCAGCAATCTCGCACCCTCACGATCAAGACTATTTAAGCTTATAGGTAAGGCAAGGTAATATGTGGAGCTGCAGCAAGTGACTAGCATATATGGTGGCTAACTTGTTCGCAAAAGAGAGCGAGAAGAGAAGGCAAAGCACGAACGAAGAACTATAGAACAACCTACGGCAAACATTACTCCAACACCGTGTTCACCTCCTGGACTCTGCCAAGAAGAGACCATCAGGGTAACACACGCGATTGATTCATTTTAATTAAGTTAAGGTTCAAGTTATCTACAACCGGACATTAACAAATTCCCATCTGCCCATAACCGCGGGCACGGCTTTCGAAAGTTCAAATCCCTGCAGGGGAGTCCCAACTTAGCCCATCACAAGCTCTCACGGTCAACGAAGGATAAACCTTCTCCCGAGACATTCCGATCAGACTCGGTATCCCGGTTCTACAAGACAACTTCGACAAAGATAAAACAAGTCCAGCAACACCGCCCGAATGTGACGACAAATCCCGATAGGAGCTGCACATATCTTGTTCTCAGGGCACACTCAGATGAGACTAGCTACGAGTAAAACCAAACCTCAAGTTTCCCTGAGGTGGCCCCGCAGGCAGCTCAGTTGGACCAACACTCAGAGGAGCACTGGCCCAGGGGGGTTTAAATAAAGATGACCCTTGGGCTCCGGAAACCCAAGGGAAAAAGAGGTTAGGTGGCAAATGGTAAAACCAAGGTTGGGCATTGCTGGAGGAGTTTTATTCAAGGCGAACTGTCAAGGGGTTCCCATTATCACCCAACCGTGTAAGGAACGCAAAATCCGGGAACATAACACCGATATGACGGAAACTAGGGCGGCAAGAGTGGAACAAAACACTAGGCAAAAGGCCGAGCCTTCCATCCTTTACCAAGTATATAGATTCATTAAGAAACAAGATAATATAATGATATCCCAACAAATAAACAATGTTCCAACAAGGAATGATCTCCAATCTTCACCTGCAACTAGCAACGCTATAAGAGGGGCTGAGCAAAGAGGTAACATAGCCAATCAACGGTTTGCTAGGACATGGTGGGTTAGAGGTTTGACATGGCAATTTGGGAGGCATGATAAGCAAGTGGTAGGCATCGTAGCATAGGCATAGCAAAAGAGCGAGCATCTAGCAAGCAAAGATAGAAGTGATTTCGAGGGTATGATCATCTTGCCTGCAAAGTTGTTAGAGTTGACTTGATCCTTGTAAGCAAACTCAACGGGCTCCTCGTTAGCGAACTCGTCTCCTGGCTCTACCCAAACAAGACAAACAAGCAAAAGGAACACAATCAACCACGTGCAAAGCTCAAACAACATGATGCAAACATGGTATGCTATGAGGGATGCGATATGTGATGCATATGCAAGATTTGACAAGGAATGATTGAACCTGGCCTCAACTTGGAAATCCAAGAGTGCCACTGGAAAGGTGAGGTGATTTCGGTTGAAATCGATATAAAGATCACCGGAATCAGATGCACGGTTTGGAAATGGCAAGCAAAACAAATATGGCACCGGTCTGCGATAAACAGCAAGTAGCCAACTAAATGCATCAAGATAATTATGCTACAGCACTCAAACATGATAAAAAAATACATGGAAGGGATCCCTTCATGGTGCTTGATAAAAGATGAACACTGAGCTATGGCCAATTAATCCATTCACAGGTTCAAACAAGCATGGCAAAAGTGCAATTGATAAAAAGGTTTCAGACTTGAAATTAACACTAGTCTGGAATTTCAGATCAGGTAGCACACTTTGGAGCAAGAAAACTATATCCTACATGAACTTAACATGGCAAAGCAAGGCATGACATGAAGCTACTCAAAGAGCTTAACAAAATTCCTTTAGTGACCATGAGCCAAAAGGGATCAGAAAATACAATTGCAAGCATGTGAACATGGCAAAAACATAAGCAGATTACAGACTTAGTGAAAAACTGGAGCATGCAAATATGTTAACGAGTAGGCATGTTTACGAGCTCGATGCACTCACTACAGAGCAAGGCATGACAATCTAAGGATACACCCATCAAGAATACATATCATAGAAGCTAGACATGGCAAGACCAACAACATAGCATGCACGGATCAACAACAACATCCTCGGCAAAATCGCTAACAAGTAGACAATCTGCCAGGATTCACGAAATAGCAAAAGTGGAGCTCTATTGACTCAAGTTAGGGTGCTCCATAATTGCAAACAAAGACATGGATGGATAGAGCACCACAACATTAACAAATCATCCTTACTTATCATCCTCAAAAGAGGCACTGATCACTAGGAAACAACATGAACATATAGCATATTGATAAAAACAGATCAAGGACTTAGTGGAATTCTAAGTCCCTGAAATCAGCCTTAACGAATGCACTACTTTGCAAGCTTGTGCTAGTCACTCCACACATCACAAAAATACATGGATAGCACCTCTGTAAAGATGGCATGGCATATAACAAAATACATATAGAGCTCAGGAGCATATCATGCACACATTAATCATGGCAAAAATGACAAATAGCTATTTGGTGTAGCAGATCTGACAATTAAGTCAAATAGCTCTCTTCCAACAGCATTTCGGGCATCAAGATGGTCTCAAATGAAAATTACGCAATGATATGAAATGATGTGCTCTCTGAGACGAACATTTTGATATGCTACACGCCCAAAACGGAGCTACGGATGCGGAGTTACGGCATGACAAAGTTTGCAAAAATATTAGGGTTTCGGGAGGAAAGTCAACTCGCCGGTTACTGTAGCACACGAGGAACGAGGTTCGCCGGCCGGAGTCGAGGTCGCCGGAGGAAGAGGCGGCCGGAGCGGGGAGGAGGAAGGAGCTCGCCGGAGCGCCTACGAGGGAGGAGGAGGCGGCGCCTGGCGTGGTCGCCGGTGACAAGAGTGGCGCAGGGCGCGGTCGCCGGAGACGGGGCACCTTGGTGGTGAAGCTCTCCGGCGGCGGCGGCCGGCGATTGCGTGCGGTGGCGCGGTGGAGAGGGCGACGCGCCTCAGGAGGAGGAAGGCGCCGGGCGCGAGCGCCTCTGGCCCGGGCGGATCGCGGGGAGGGCCGGCTTCGTGCCGGTGGGCCTGGCGGTGGAGGGAGTGGCCGGTGCCACGTGGCAGCGCCTCAGTGGCCGCGGGCGGCGACGGACGCGGTGTACGGCGCGGCGGACATGTCCGGCTCGTGACGGGGTAGGTGGACTAGGGTTAGGGTGGAAGAAGATCCGGGATTTCGGAGGAGGGGCTATTTATAGGCATAGAGGGAGCTAGGAGTGTCCAAATGAGGTGCGGTTTTCGGCCACGCGATCGTGATCGAACGCTCTAGATGATGTAGAGGGTTTTGGTGGGTTTTGGGCCAAAATGGAAGGGTGTTGGGCTGCAACACACACGAGGCCTTCTAACGAAGTCCAAATGGTATGAAACTTGACAGGCGGTCTATCGGTAGTAAACCAAGGCCGCTTGGCAAGTATCGGTCCAATCCGAAAAACGTTTAACACACACACACGAAAAGAGGTAGAAAGGGACACTGGGTGACATAGGAGCGCCAGAATGCAAAACGGACAATGGGGAAAATGCTCGGATGCATGAGACGAACACGTATGCAAATGCAATGCACATGATGGCATGATATGAGATGCATGACAACGACAACAACACACGGAGACAAAAACCCGAACCCGAGGAAATAAAATAACTTAGCGCCGGAAACGGCAAGAGTTTGAGAGCATATAAGGTAAATTACTTCCGGGGTGTTACAGTAACCCACTACACACATCTGTAAGGAACCGATCTCTTTGTTTAAAAGGGAAAGAAATTGGGGGGTCGGGTAGTTTGTGCACGACTAGATTTGCAGCCCTCACATAGGAAGAAGGGTCAAAGAGAACAAATATGGGACTAGCGCATATATGCTGCTTGGCTACATACTCTTCATCACCCATTTATACGTGCAGACGCACATGGTGCTGGCAGGTCCCATGCATCTATTTTGCTATTGTTAATCTCAGAATTACCTACTGATCTATTTTAAAAGAATTTCTCTGTTAATATGAACCAATGCAACCATTTTAGAAATGCTACTGTCGTATACTTTGTTTTCCATCAAGATAAGGTAGATGCTTCTTTTTGTGGCCGCATGTTTCATCCTCCTTTATTAGCCAGTAATTGATTCCTTTTTTGCCTCTGTTTATACAGGGATATCTATTCAACTTGTTGCTATTGTGACATTTTGCTTCGCTACGCGAAACACTTTGCTTGATTTCAGTGCAACTGCACAAAACGAGATTGGATTTCCTATTCGTGTTGGCAGATTCGTACATGATCTTGTGTGCGTCATGACAGGTTGGTACTTACCTTCATCCACATGATCGTGCAGTGTGTTTTGAGATGTTGTGCTACTTGTATTGGTACTGTTTTAAATAAATGATGAATTGAAGATATTGTATTGCTGTCTTTTCCCATTAAGTAGTGAACAAAAATGGGACCAACCCAGACATGATGCTTGTTGCTTTGTTACAACAAATTCAGCATCACCCCCTTTATAAGCCAGTAATTGATGCCACTCTCAGAATTAACTACTGAATCTTATTTCAAAACTGCAACACTTGTTAGGGATTGGCGGGATTACCATTTTTTTGGCCGCTTGTTTCATCCTCCTTTATTAGCCAGTAATTGATTCCTTTTTGCCTCTGTTTATACAGGGATATCTATTCAACTTGCTGCTATTGCGACATTTTGCTTCGCTAGGTGAAACACTTTGCTTGATTTCAGTGCAACTACACAAAACGAGATTGGATTTCCTATTCGTGTTGGCAGATTCGTATTTTATCATTGTCGGTCTCATGAAAGGTCAGTACAGGCCTTCATCCACATGATTGTGCAGTGTGCTTTGAGATGTTGTGCTACTTGTATTGGTACTGTTTTAAATAAATGTTGAATTGAAGCTATTGTATTGCTGTCTTTTCCCATTAAGTAGTGAACAAAAATGGAACCAACCCAGACATGATGCTTGTTGCTTTGTTACAACAAACTCTGCATCACCCCCTTTATAAGTAGATGGAAGCACATACTGTTGTTGCGCCCACTCTACCCTGGAACTGAATCTTAGTTCAAAAATGCAAAAACTTGTTAGGGATCAGTAGGAGTACCATTTATGTTAGGGATCGGCCAGAGTACATGTTTAAGAAATGTATTGTTCAGATAATGTCTCTATTATTATATATCAGTTACAGACTTACAGTGTTTTACAAATGGTACTATCCTGCTTTGTAGTTCTTTCTACATGTTTAACCAAGGTATTGTTAAGATAATGTCTCTGTTAAAATGAATCAGTCGCATTGTTTCAGGAATGATACTTTTCTGCTTTTTCGTTCTTTATACATCTTGAAATAAGGCATTGTTAAGATAATGGCTCAGTTAATATGAATGAATCACATTGATTGAGAATTGCTACTCTCCTGCTTTGTTTCCCATTAAGATAAGGTAGATTAGTAGATGTTTTTCTTCTGGGAGTACAAGTCATCAACCATTATTTCTCAGTAATTGTTTCCCTTATACCTTTTGTTTCTTACAGGGATATCAAAATTAAAGCTCGGTTTTATTCCGACTTCAATTTTAGTTCAGCTGCACAAAAGGAGCTAATCTGTCCAAGGCAAACTGCTGCATTACTGGGTCCAGTTGGTCGTTCCACTTTGTAGAAAGAAGCAGTCATTGCTTATGCTACATTACAGAAGGAATGACTGTGAAGCTTTATAGAGTATTAGGCCTTCCACTATGTAGGCCAAAACAGGTGCCAATTTCACCTTCTTAGTTTGGCACCGAATCCCTCCATTGCTACAGCCGGTGCCATAAATATTAGACACCGGTGACATGACTAGTCTGCAGAGACCATTGGCAATTTAACAACACGTGGAGTGCCCTGGGCAAGAAGTGCCCAAACAAGTACAAGAAGCGACAGGACTCCACGATCATAGGCATTACATATTTTGAATGGGAAAAGCTTGTCAAAGTTTAATCATTGATGTTAGCAAGAAGCGACAGGACTCCACGATCATAGGTATTACATATTTTGAATGAGAAAAGCTTGACAAAGATTAATCATTGATGTTAGCAAGAGGACGTTAGTTTAATATATTGGAATTGGAAAACCTTGTCAAAATTTGCTCATTGATGTTAGCCAGAAGACATGCATTTGATATTTTTGAGTGGGATGCCCTTGCTGTGAGCAGCGTCGATTGTTTTTCCTATTCCCATGTTCAGTTTAGAAGTAAATAGTTACTCTGCTGAGATATTCCTGTGTTGAGAGTTTGTTTTGAATATTGTCTATGTAATGCCAAGCCTTATGTTTGATTGCAAAGTTGAGCTTGGAATGTTGTGGCATGCTGCATCACGAGCTGTTCACCGTGCCTCCTGAGAATAATTCTTCGTATTGTTTTGCATGTCGATCTAATGCCAGTGATTTGCTTGTTAAGAAGACCATCCTCTTCTGTTGTTTCCGTGCTTAAGAAGTTCATCATCTGATGTTTAATTCATAGCCTATACGACAAGTTGGGTAGGTTAGACGTGAAACCATATGATCTTCCGACCAACTCATGATATTAGGCCATGATTGGATCGTCGTTTTCCAACCAAAATCGCTAGTAAAACTGACGCTTTTAAATTAAAGTAGATGGTCTCGGGCGAAGGCGCTTGGTTGGTCGATTTCGCCTAGTAAAATATCGAAACTACTTGACACACGATAAAAACGCTGAACGACACTCGGACGATTGCTAATCCAGCCGTTAGCTGTTGTTTCAGCCTTGCCCATGGATGGCATGATATGCACGTCGTGCATGTATCGTCTGGTAATGCCGTCCATATAGCAGTGCTCGTAAAATATACACTGGTCTCTCAAATTACACGCATAACCCGCCGGTTTTACTTACAGAACTCGGGCCCTCGGTTTCATTACGCCTGTATTTTACGCGTTGTTTTCGATGATGAGTAAATTACACTTGTATGTTGATACATGTTTGAAATAAACCAGAGCTCCCAAGCGTGGCCTTACCGTTTCATGCCGTCTCAGTTTCTCGAAGGTGCTCATAGGTGTCCGATGATCCTGGCTTCCTGAATGAGTAGCATCAGACCATCCGTAGGGACCGCGAGGCCCTCTCTGTTGTCCTTCGAGTTGTTGCGCTCGCCGTGGCACCGAGCATTGTTAACATCATCAACGAACATGAGGATTCAGGAGATGACTTTATTTTGACTGGATGACACTAGGGACCCATTAGGGCCATAGCCGTACGTACGCAAGTGCCTCCTTATTATGTACAACTATATATTTTTTGCTTTCTCTTGGTTTCCTGACATCATGGTCCCACACCATCGTCAACCTATGTAGTCAATATAAATGAGAGAATTGCACAAGGTGCGGCCGACAGCTGGGACCAAGCTGCTCGAGCAGTATTTGTGTTTTTGAGGCGTGAGCACTGCAAAGTTTTTCTTGGCGATGATTTCGTTGTTATTTAGAGGAGAGCAGGGTATTAACTGGGCGGGTTGTGGCCCGTCTAGCCCAGGCCAGATATCCATCCCAGATACTAATTTTTTCAAGATGAAAATGGCTAGCCCAGCTATACGTCTTTTTAACGAATACCCAGGCAAGGTCAACTTGTCATTCTCCGCCCCGCTGGGCTGCAAATCTTTCCTAGGAGGGATGCATTAGGCTTAACAGGAAAATGGGCTTTAAAAAATAATAAATGGGATGTAATTATAAAAACTGGGCAGTAACTATAAAAAATGCACCAAACATGAAATTAGTTTATAAAATATTATTTATGGATTTTGAAAATCTTAAATTTTCATTGTTGCGTGCGCAATGTTTTGTTGGATTTTTACGTAATACAAATTTATATTTAATCTGACTAGAAATTTCGGGATAAAAATATTTCGGAGCCCATCAAAATGTGGGAAATTTTATTGAATTCTGTCTTCAATGGTTGGTTGAAATTATTAATCATTGTCCTAGCTAGAAAATGGGCTGTACTTTTAACAAACTGTAAATGGGCTGTTGTAAATTCCATTAGAATTCCAAAATGGGTTGTACATTCTTACAAAACGCAAATGGGCTATAAGTTCCCTGCCACACACTTGTGGGCCTACTAAGTGACACGTCCCCTAAAACAAATAAGTTGACGCGTATGCAAGGCTTTGCCAACTTATTATAATCAACACACGGTTTTAGCAGCAGTGGCCGTTCGATGTCTATCCAACGAATGTTGTGCTTCTTCTTCATTCTCAGATATTCTTAGCTTCGGCCGCCCAAAAAATGATTCCTCCCCCTGACATCTGGGGCGCACCGTTTTAGAGGCTGACCTGTGGGCCTACTAAGTTGGAGCGTACCAAGGGCTTTGTCAACTTAGTCAATAACAAACGTTTCTAGCTTCAGTGACCGTACGATGTCCATCCAACGGCCGTAGTGCTTCTTCAACCTCTGGTATTCTTGGTCCAGCCGCCCAAAGCAGCGCCAGTTGTGCCGCCTGCTCCTGCCTCCCGTGGCTAGCTGTGCTGCCGCGGAGGCCTCACCGCCCCCATACTACTCCCACCACTGGCCAGGCCATCCCTCCACTCACCCACACCCCCTGTTATTCTGCGGCGACGGCAGCCTCACACCGCAGCCGAACCAGTGAACCCTCGTACTCCTCTCCGCGCGGGATTCCACTGCTGCGTCTTCCCCGGCTCCGCGTAGTCCCCTTCCTAGGCCTCGCCGTCATCCAGACCACCGCCCTGGTGCTCTCAGCTCGGCTTGGTCAATGTGGTCAACGACCGACTTCCATTGAAAGAGTACTGTACGTGGAGAGGCTCACAGCTGGGCCCAGGTGGCCGCAAGGAAGTGCCTCCTTATTACGTGCAAAATAATTATTCCTCCACCTTACAGCAGGGACCCACCGGACGGGCCACCTTATTTCGCGAAAAAACGTTTCCCCCCTGACTGCTCGGACCCACCGGACGGGCCAACGTATTTCGTGAAAAAAACGTTCCCCCCGCTGTCAGCTCGGACCCACCGGAAGTGCCTCCTTATTACGCAAAAAATTGAATACCTCCTGCTAGCTGGGACCCACCATGGTGGGAGGCTGACTTGTGGGCCTACTAAGTTGACTGGGACGGGGGCCTTTGTGAACATTAGTCAATATGAACGATTCTAGCTCCAGTGACCATACGATGTCCATCCAACGGCCGTAGTGCTTCTTCAACCTCTGGTCTTCTTGCTCCAGCCGCCCAAAGTAGCGCCGGTCGTGCCGCATGCTCCTGCCTCCCGTGGCCGGCTGTGCTGCCGCGGAGGCCTCACCGCCCCCTACTATTCCCACCGCTGGCCAGGCCCTGCGGCGACGGCAGCCTCACACCCAGCCGAACAAGTGAACCCTCGTACTCCTCTCCGCGTGGGCTTCCACTGCCGCGTCTTCCCCGACTCCTCGTTGTCCACCGCCCTGGTGCTCTCGACGCGGCGTGATCAACGTGGTCAAGGAACGACTTCCATCGGACGTGGACTGTACGTGGAGAGGCTGACAGCTGCGTCCACGGCCGTAGCAAGGAAGTGCCTCCTTATTACTTGCAAAATAATTATTCCTCCACCTGACAGCGGGGACCCACCGGATGGGCCACCATATTTCGAGAAAAAAACGTTTCCCCCCTGACTGCTGGGACCCACCAGCTACACCTTCGCACGCAAGGAAGTGCGTCCGGGCAAAAAAACAAAATGATTCGCCCCCCTGACTGCTGGGACCCACCAGCTACATCTTCGCACGCAAGGAAGTGCCTGACAGTCGGGACCCACCTGGTCGAAGCGTACGTAGCGTTGTCATTCTGGTCGCGAACGTGTACATACATATATACTGGTCGATGTAGAGGCGCGCACGTGTCGTAGTATAGGCACGCACGTATCATGTACACGTACGTACAGCGGTCAGGGTGCAAGAAAGAAAATACGGCCATGTATGTGTACATACGGGCAGGGTCTGGAACGCCTACTCGCGCATACGTACGGCGAGGGCTCGTGTACATGGCTGGGTCAGAACAGAGAAACAGCGTCGTTGTTGTGTTCATGGGGAGGCAACGGAATGCGTCGTGATCATCGGGAGGGCTTGGACGGAACAGGCGATGGAAATGAGGCCTGGCGTACCGCAGAACGGAGGAAACGACCTTGTGTTCGACCGGCCACGTTTGAAACGGGATCCTGTTCATCGGGAGGGGTGTAGCATACCGCAAAACGGAGGAAACAGACCTCCTACGGTCGAAACGGGGGTCCTGTTGATCGGGAGGGGTGTGGCGTACCGCAAAACGGAGGAAACAGACCTCCTACGGTCAAAACGGGGTTCCTGAATCGGGAGGGGTGTGGCGTACCGCAAAACGGAGGAAACGGACTTGTGTTGGAGCGCTACGGTCGAAACGGGGGTCCTGTTCATCGGGAGGGGTGTGGCGTACCGCGAAACGGTACTCCACGGGATACTGTTCATCTCCACCATCGACCTCCTACAGCCTCCACGGGCTCCTGTTCATCCAGCCTCCACCGCGCGCTACTCCACCGGCTACTGTTCAACCACCCCTCGACCGTCTACTGTTCATCCAGCCCTCCAGACCACGGGGTCCTGTTCAACCACCCCTCCATGGGCACCCCTCCACCGTCTAGTGTTCATCCAGTCCTCCACACCACGGGGTCCTGTTCATCGACCCCTCCACGGGCACCCCTCCACCGTCTACTGTTCATCCAGCCCTCCACCACACCACGGGGTCCTGTTCATCCAGAGGCAACGCCACCGCTCACTGTTCATCCAACCCCCCCCGCAACACTCACTCTTCATCCCATCGATCGGCTTCAGTTAGCAGCAGTAGCGAAGGAATCGCTCGATCGGGTTCAGTTAACAGCCATCAGTCGATCGCTCGGGTTGAGTAACGCATAGCCTGCAGTGCAGTCGCTCGGGTTCAGTTAGAGCCCAACGCCTCGCTCGGGTTCAGTTAGAGCCAACGCCTCGCACACACGCGCGTACGTGTACGAGAGAAACGCGCATCGCTCGGCCCCCGACCTCCCACCGTAACCGGGAACTCCCCGAAATTTTCCTCGCCCTCGCTTCTACCACGGTATTTTCCGTCATGGACGGCCCAAAGAATGTCATGCAGCTGCGTCTCCAGCCCGCCCAGGACGAAAAGCCCATTTTCTGTCATGATTTTTTGTCATAGAAGTAGGAGCCCACCACATCTATGATGATACCAGGTTTTGTCACTATTATCGTCATAGAAGTGTCATATGTATGACAGAAAAAAAATTCGTTCGGCCCAAAATGTCACAGATGTGTCTTTTTTTGTGTGAAGACATGTGCTTCATCAGATAGCATTGTCTGCTCTGAAGACCTTATTTCCACTCCAGATTTTTCCATGACCGTGCCGAATGGCTGATGCATAGGAAGAGTAATTGAATGTACTGAAATTGTTGACAAATTTAACACGTAATAAAAAATGATGTCATGATATAATTCACATATAAGATTGGCTAACCAGGGTGGCATTGCAAAATTCACATATATGATGCCTGGCTAAACAAGATGGCATTGCATGATTCACATATATGATAAAGAAACTAAACACATGGCATTGACACAAAGCATGTCTAAACTAAGTAGATGACATCTTTGATGTATACAGTAAGCAATGCAAGGCACCATATGCATGATATTACCAACATCAGCATGCCAAGTTAGAGTGAAGACCTCATGGGGTAAATAGGAGTGGCCTTCTGCTTCTGAATCCCCCTCAGAATAGTTATCTTCCTCTTGATTACGGTCTGAAATGGGTGGATGGGGGCTGCCTTTGCGCCCACCATGGAGTGACATCTTCATGAAATTTTATTGCCACGCAAGGCTCGTCTCTTTTGCTCTACATGTTCAGTTCCATTGTGTACAATAACTGACATGCATAGGAATAAAGCATAGTGAAATTATGTAAGGAGTGCATGCACAAATCCAGAGTGATGGTAGCAAACTGTGGATAGACCCAAAACCAATGATAGCAGACAGATAATAGCTTTAGTTAAAAAATACAGATAATGGCTCCTTTAATGTTTGTTTGCACCCAACATGAAACTCATAGTAGACACCGGAGATTAACCAGATAGTAGACAAATAGTACTGATTGCTGCCCCAATATGTACCCCACAACCATTTAAAAACTCAAGTTTCCGCATAAGTTTGGACCTGACTCGGAGTCTAATAGGTGAACATGACGATAAAGTAGCATGTCATCATATTAAGATATGCATAACATAAGCAGACACGGAAGAGTGCGACCTCTCTTGCGGACCCATGTAGTCCTCAAGGTCATCTGCTCAGTTGATGATGGTAATGCAGTTGTCATGGCTGCCGGCGGCAGGGAAGAAGATCTAAGGCGGCGAAAGACAGTCTGGAGAGCGGATCCCTACTACTGTGAACCCTTCCGTCATTGGAGCAGCTGAGCTGGGGTGGAACACGGCACCGCAGGAGCAGGACAAACCACACAAGGTTTTCTTTGACACATATCTGTAACAAAAGTAATTGTGTAAGGGCTTGTTTGAATTTGAGGATTCTAACACTGCAGGGATAGGAAATAGACAGGAATAGGATAGGAATGCATGTGCAAAACAGAGAATTTAAAAACAGAGGATTTCTGCCAATCTGGGTGTTTGGTTCACAAGAATTGGAAGATCACAGGATGCAAAGAAGCATGGTGAGATTAAGTCAAACCACAAGAAAATGTACGGTTATAATGCTATTATGCTACTATCTCTTAGTCTTGTGCTTCAAGAATAGGAATTTGAAAAGGAGGACAAGTGGAAATTAAAATTCCTACGGTTTTTCTTTCAACGAGACACTAAAGGAACAAATCCTACAGTTTTCCTTTGCTCCATGCCTTTGCACCAAATTCATGAAAAGTAGTACCATACGAAACTTTCCAATTCCTATGTTTTTCATTAACTTTTCCTTTCAAGCACTGGCGATTCTAGTAGGCAGGCTTGAGCAAGGAAAAGCCTACACTAAAAAAATGTTTTTGTGCTACTTCTATTGCTTTGGACCCAGGCCACTACCCTACTAGCTCAACTCCCAGGGCCATCGACAAATGCATAGCTCAAACGCGCAGAGATAAATAATGATGGCTTTCAAGAGAGTCCATCACGGATAGCTAAGTTGCCTGGTACCTCACTGCTTGTCATATAGTAGGATAAAATAATCGTATTTCACGTTACTCCGTGTGCTCAGTGGACAACATATATAACATGTAGAGTAGAAAATATATGCGACAAGTGTACAACCTCTTTGGCGAAGCCATGTCGATCTCAGCGTGATTGGGTTGGCCGGTGAGTTGGCAAAGCCATGTCGATCTCAGCATGATTGGGTTGGCCGGTGAGGATGCTCTGGCTGACTTGGCCATCGGAGGAGGGGAAGAAGATCTTAGGCGTCTGTAGATGGAGCCCGAGGTACCGCTCCACTGTGATGGAGGGTTTCATCGTGGGAGCAGCTCCGGTGAGTTGTACGACGCCGAGGCTGAAGCAGGACAAGAGAGACAACGTTAACCTGAGTGGAATTATAATAGCATCTCCAATAGATGACGTAAAATACATAACCACAAAGTGCTAGATGTAAAATACATCATCCTCTCATCTCTGAATTTAACTGTCGAAACTGAATTTAACTGTCCAAACTGAACTTGACTATCGAAACTGAATTTTGCTGTCGAAACTGAACGCACTAGAGGTGAGGCTACACGTTAGTCGACTGAATTTTTCCTCTCTGGTCAGTCGATTTTGCAGTCGTTGGATACGAAATCAAGGGCCTGCAGTTCATCTTCAACCTCCACCCCCTGAGCCGCCAGCCACCACCGGCCAAACAGCAGCCCACGGTCGGCGGTGCGCCGCCCTGCCCGCCCCGAAAACACTCCCCACCATGGGTCTGTCGCTGCCCCGGCCATCCCTCTAGGCCCCACCCTGCCGATCTTTTTCTCTGGCGATCCCCACGCCACCGCCCCACCGCCGCTCCACCCTGAACCCTAAGATAGAGAGTGGAGTACCTCTCCGGTGAGCTCCCCTCCCTGCTGCGGATAGTTTTTCCTTAACTCCTACGAGTGCCCCCACCCATTGAAAATCGACTAACCCAAAAGTCGATTCAGTCGACTGAAGTGTACCTAAATCGGAGCAGCATCGCAAGCAAGAGCAAGAGCAGCAGCACGAGGAAGAGCAAGAGCAAGAGCAGACAAGGCAGGTGACCGAGGGCAAGAGCAGAGTAGCAGCACGAGCGGGAGCTAAAGCAGCAGCAGTTCCTACTGATGTGGACGCCGTTGCCAAGGTGGCGACGCCGTGGAGGAAGTGGACGGCGACGCCACCATGGATGGAGCCGCACTGTGTCAGCTTGGGACCGAGCGTCGGTAGCACCGTGAGATCGAATCAAGAAGAAAATGCGGCGATTAGTGTACAACCTCTTTGGTGGCGCTGATTAGGCCGTAGCTTCATCCGAGGAAACGGTGATGATGATGCTCTTCCGGTGGTGCGGGTGAAGACAGTGGTGTGGGAATGGAGGTGGCGCGGAATACGAGGGGAACGTCGGGGCAGCTCCTTGGAGGTGGAGGACGGGGTGGCTGAACCGGCGGGACGACCAGATCGACGACGGATCCTCATCCGGTACGGTGATGAGGGACGTCGAGGCTTTTCTATGGACGATGTCATCGGGGAAGAGGCTCCTGCTGGGTGGTGGACGGAGGAGGGTGTGGGGCTTCGCGGGTTTTCACGGCCTCGGTGTACGAATGGGTGGGCGGATGGGATGGGAGTGGGGAACCATGGCCTAGGGACGCTCTTGTCTGAAATTTGGGGTAAGTTACGAAAGTACCCCCACCGATTTGAGCCGGTTCTTTCAGTTCAGGGGTATCACGGGCATTTCGCGTGTCGGGATTTCACAGGAGGTAGGAGTTTTTGCGTGCGTTGTAATTTTGGAATAGCAAGGCCCGGGTTGAGATGGAGGGAGTTGTCGGAGCACAACGAGACAAAGATTTATCTTAAATATTTCGGGGTAACAAGGCGCGGCTTGAAGAGGCGGGAGTTTCGCAGCACGATAGACCGAGACCCTAGCTTGAAATTTCGGCATAACAAGGCGTGGCTTGAAATTTCGGGAGAACAAGCTTAACGTGCACACAAAAAAAGACAATTTAGACTAGTATGATATACTACGTACAATGTGTTTAACACGCACAACACACACAGAGACACCATTTAGACTAGTAAGGTACATGTTCATTGCACGCATGAGATTTGGCAACCAAATTATGAATAAATACCACATTATAGCATGTAAGCTTTGAGTCATATATGCATGATGTAGATGTTCGTTTAATTCTTATAGTTCATTTCATTCAAAATCATCTAGTTTTTATAAGAAAGCTAATCTATTTTAAGATTCATGGAATTGTGCGTTATAAGGCATAAAGTAAAAACAAATCATGTAGAAAAACATTTGGGCAATTCTGATACGGAGGATTCTAGAACAAAGAAGAAGTGCTTGTGTTTTGAGGTTTGTGCATTATGCTTAATTTCAACCATAGAGTCTTCTAGATTGTACATGTGCCAAAATCTCATGGAAGCTAGATGGTATCCAACGACCAGTAGTGCTCAAATTTTCCAGCTCTGCACCATCGGATTTGCCTCATCCAACGACCATCTTTCAAAGTTAAAGTTATCCGCACACTATATAAAAAATTATAAAATATAATATATATATAGGGGTATAGATATAGATATGTGATGCAGAAGCCACCCATCATCTCCAATTAGAATAGTGTGTCCATGCACGGATGCAATGTGGCCAAACGATGCCTGCCATCGGTATCTCAAATTCAAACCAGTCTGACCTTGTTCAATGTGTATACATTGCAACATGCTCGTTTCCAAACCACACCGCGTAGATCTCCGTTATATTCATGCATGCATGGGTTTCAAACATCATGATCTCTTATTCAAATATTTGAATTCAACTTTACATTGATTATGACCTCACCTAGTCTTTTACACCCACACATTGGTCTTCTCTTTATAATTGTACCACTAACTTTCTCTCGTGCATGCATGCACACACACTACCAGTCGGCATTATCCATCGCACACATGCAATCTTTTTCTTTAGGCCGGTCTCCCATGAAGGCACACACACACATCCCCCTCTCCATCATATCAGGCATTCTTTATCTCTCACATGCATGTGCAACGATCGATGTTCCTCTGTGTGTGTGTATATAGCCAGGTCTTTCATAGTTTTCCAGATAAACCGATCAATCTATATATCTAGTGAGGTCTCACCCTCTTTCCCACGTCCACATAAATCAATCTATACCTCTCTATATAGGATTACATATATAGCTAATACACCCACATTAATTATATATCCAACGCCCCCCTCTCATCATCCATGCCTTCCGCTTCATCTCTCAGACACACGCATAATGCTGAAGACACGGGGCATCAAGGGCCCTGCCCCCCCTAACATCACTATATATCAAGGCTAATATGAATGTGATCATTAGACAAATGCTAGTAAAATGGTTTAAGTTGATGAATTGACCCTCCTCGTAAAGGATTAGCAATGCTTGGCCCCCTAGATCATGGGACATTTTTCATGGCTCCGCCACTGCGCGCAACAGTGCACGTTCTCGCCCCCTCTCTCTAAATATCGATCTCAAAGTTGTGCACTCCTTCATAGTCTCCCTCCACTCGGCCCCTCGCACCATCTTCTAGCCCCCCACCAGATTTTGCCACGTGTACAATCTAGCAGACTCCATGGTTGAACTTAAGCATAATGCACAAATCTCAAAACAACAGTGGTTCTCCTTTGTTCTAGAGTCTGCCGTATCATAACAGCCCAAACTTTTTTTCTAGTTGAATTGCCATTATTTGTTTTTACTTTATGCTTTACAATGCACAATTCCATGAATCATAAAATAGATTAAGGGCTTCGTTGATTCAAAGGATTCTCAAAGGAATTTTGGAGGATTCTAATCCTTAGGAATTTTTCCTATCTTGGTTGTTTGATTCGTAGGATTGTAAACCATAGGAATTTTTCCATAAGATTCATTTGCATTAGATTTCATAGGAAACATCCCATCCACTCAAACCTCTTTGAAAGAATTCTGCGTTTTTTCTATGCAGAATCAAACACTTGTACAATCCTTTATGATTCAAGACGACATTCCACTCTAATCCCATGTTCTTCCAATTCCCACGTTTTGGAATCAAAGAGGCCCTAGGTTTTTTATAAAAACTAATTCATTTTGAATGAGATGAACTATAAGAATTAAACGAAGGTCTACATCAGGCATATATGACTCAGAGCTTACATGCTATAGTGTGGTATTTATTCATAATTTGGTTGCAAAATCTGACGCGTGCAATGCACGTGTACCTTAATAGTACTTAGAGTATGTGCAAAACACAATGGCACGCTACATAGTGTCTCTCTTACAGTTCATGAAGCCTCGTGGCACATGTGGAGGCGTTTTCGTGACATCCTTGCATGATTAATCACAGTGACGTGCTGTTAGTTCCAGAAGAATGTACTCGTCCTCCCTGAGACACACTGGCGGTACATGCACGAAGCGAAGATGTGCACGCACGCCACGCACGCACTCATTCCCTCGCACGCACACGCGAGTACACGGGCGGACGCAATTTTGTACCAAGATCCACCCTATGTGATAATTTGACGCATGTAAAGTCCTTCACTTCATTGATGGTCAATTAATACAGCGCATACAAATTGAGTGGATGTGAGGGCGGAAGAAAGACATTACTACTCCATTGCACGCATGCGATTAGTTAAATCATGGGTTGCTAGTAGTACTTCCATTGGTCTCCTTCGTATTTTGTGCCAATTTTTGAAAGCAACATAATATTTACGCATCTGAGCAGTGTAGTCTACTTGAAATTTATGTTCCACTAAACTGATCGAGAGCCGTTTCGGGCCTCGAAACCAAAACCCATCAATTTATCTTTACCTTCTTCCCATCACATTCGAAAGTACTAGTGCTACAATTAAGTGCAAGCCTGGTCACACCTACTAGTACGTACCAAACCTGAATATGTTCCCACTATGCAGGTATTAGTACTTGTCGGAGTAATGGGCCACGGGTAGGCCAACCCGAGCCCCAGAACCTTTCAAGACATCGGGGCAGGCTGTGCCCCTCAAGACCCCAGGACGAAGAGCCGCCTTCAAGAAGCCAACGGCAGGATGGCCAACTGACCACTCACGGCCGAGTCCCAAGGATGACTTCAGGGAAAGCCGACTCCTGACTGGCGACTTCCAGAGAAGCCGGCTTTGGGGAGTCGGCCTGCGACTCCAACACCCTCCACGACCTCATCAAGTGGGACGGGGCAGGGGAGTGGCAACGACGAAGCCCGCCCCTGCCCCTTACCAAGGGCAGGCATGGCCACAGCACGCCGTACCCCAAAAGATCTCCGTGCGGCGTGGCACTGTTGCCATGCCGGCCCTAACATTAGCACCGCTGGGCCGAATCCTGCACCCACGACGGCTTGTCTGTACGGCCTAGAGGCAGCGGGTCCCACCAGTCAGTGAGACCCCAGGAGACGGCAAGAAGACCACCAGTCAAACCCGTCGGGAGTCAGCCCCTGGGAGTCGGCCGAGCCCTCCCCCGGGGCCCACGCGCCATTAATCAAGATGTGATGGGGAGTGGCAATAGTGATTGCCCGCCAGGCGGTGGGGCTGTTGCCACGACCTCATGATCAAGCCCGCGTCATCAGAAGCACGGCTACAGTAACCAGCAGTCGGCAAGACCCACCAGCGGCGGACGCGGCCTGTCGGCTCCGTACCAGGTCAGTCAGCGGGGCCCGCCAGCCGGCAAACTCCAGCGGTCGGCAAAGAAGACGCAGGCCAGAGGCGCTGACGGCTGGGCCCGCGTCCAGCCAGATTACCATTGTACCCCTGGGGGGTAGGCCTATATAAACCTCCCAGGGCACCCATGCAAAGGGTTGGAACCCATTAGCTCTAGACCAGATCATATAGAAGGGAGAGAGCTAGCCTCGCCCTCTCCAACCACCAGAAAACAGCTCAAGGAGCAACCATGTAAACACTTGGCCATAGTGATCACGCGGAGACCCCGCGGAGCAGCAGTAGGGGTATTATCTCCCCGGAGAGCCCTGAAGCTGGGTAAGATTCGCCGCTGCATGCCATCGCCTCATCCCGTTTCCAGGCACCGGCGACGTTCTACTCGCCCCCACCATGATAAGCCATCCTTTGGCATATGCCGCACCCAACCCCCGACATTTGGCGCCCACCGTGGGGCCTGGTGCACCGCCGTCCGGCGACCTATTCTGGACGGGAACCCTTTTCCTACCTGGCGAGCGTAGCCAGCCAGGCACGCCAGACGGAGTTTGCGTCGACGCGCTGCGTGGCGTTGAGATCGCCTGCGCAGCCAGCTGCCTGGCCGAACTTGTCGGTGAGGTTCACCTCTCCGACGAGCCTGCGTCCAACGCAGGCACGGGCGGCTCCGAGAACCTCCTCGCGGGACTCCTCGATTAACTCCACGTTTCCGGCGAGCCTGCCGTAGACTTGGAGTCTGTGGGCTCCACCGACCCGATGCTGGTCGACTCCGACACCACGTCGCTCGACGCATTCCCCACTAATGTGGTGGTCTACGACGAACCCCTCCCTCGTGCGGGGAGCGACGGAAGCACCGTCACCGAGGTGCTAGTCATCAGTCATGACGAGCTCCCCGGCGGAGGAGCGCACGACTCACTCGGCGCGGCGCTACAAGACCTAACTGCGCCCATTCCGGAAGACACTAACGCAGAGACGTTGGAGGCGCGCCGCCTTCAGCTCATTGAAGGGGCGAAGAAGCTGGCCAACATGAGACGCTTGTCAGAAGCCTACCAGCGGGAGATGGATCGCGCTGTCGGGGGCTCGCCGGCCCCGGCGGGGCCCAGCCGCCTTGGCGCAGTCCAGCAGCGCGGCGTAGCCATCGCCAACCTGTTTGGGGCGAGCCGCCCTGTATACGCTACACCAGCGGAGAACATCCGAGCCGCCCAGGCAGCGGCGGATGAGCTAGATAATTTCGAGGGCGAAGAACGCCGCCTCATGATGGAGCGAGTCTAGCGGCTCCTCGACGCGTCCGCCACGTAGAACGAGGCCGGCTGCCACACGGAGGCGCCGCAGCGGCCAAACGACGACCTTCACCGAGATCAAGGCGCGACGTCTTGGACGCCGACTGGCGGCGCCCGAGGAAGAAGAGACAAGGAGCCGGCTGTCAGCCACAGTCGGACTCACATTACCATAGAGCGCGACCGAGACGGCCGCCCGAGAGCAGTGGAACGACGGGACGACTGTCCGCCTCCCACTCCCCACAAGGAGGGGCGAGTCTCCCCGCCGCCTGTTGACCATCCGACTCTCGGCAACCGCCTTGGCCGCCGAGAGGGAGTTGGAGAGAATGACGCCCGCCACCGGATCGACCGACTTCACCGATCCTTAGCGCTGGAAGAAGAAGATGAGCTGGGTCCGTCTTGTTTCGGGCCCTGCATTCGGGACGAGCCCTTCCCCAGAGGGTTCACGCCCCCAAGAGACACGCCCAAGTATACCGGCTCCGTAAAGCCGGAAGACTGGCTAGTCGACTACTCCACGGCTGTCAGCATAGCAAACGCCAACAAGCGTGTCGTTGTAAAGTACGTTCCGCTCATGCTCAGGGCACGGCCCGGACATGGCTGAACAGCCTAAAGCGCCGCAGCATCAACAGCTGGGTCGACTTCATCGAAGCATTCGTCCACAACTTCACCAGCACGTACAAGCGTCCTCCCAAGCTTCGTTAGCTCTCCTTGTGCGTGCAAGGCCCCGATGAGTCAACTCGCGATTACCTCACGCGTTGGGCCGAGCTTCGGAACTCCTGTGAGGGCGTGCACGAGGTGCAGGCCATCGAGTACTTCACAGCCGGGTGCAGAGAAGGCACCCTCCTCAAGCACAAGCTCCTCTGCGACGAGCCAGAAACCCTCGACGAGCTGCTGATCATAGCGGACAAGTACGCCACAGCCGACTCCTCCGTGAAGGCGGAGATTCAAATCAGCACAACTGGCAAAGTGGCCCCTCAAGCTCCAAGAACTCCAGTGGCAGACGCCAGCCGGCGACAACAGCAGGGTGACCACAAGCGCAAGGCCCCGCAGCCGGCTTCCAGCAGCCGGCAGGTCGCGAACGTTGAAGCCCAGCAGCCGGATGAGCAGCCTCCGCCCAAACGACAGAAAGGCGGCAAGCCAAACTGGTTGCCGGCCTTCTCCTATGAGCAGACCTTGGATGGACCTTGCAAGTTCCATAGCGGCGCGAAGCCGTCGAATCACACCACCCGGAAGTGCCACTAGCTCACCAGGATCGCTAAGGGAGACGGCCTCCTGCCTCCCCCGCCTGCTGGGCAGCCGCCCCAGCAGCCGGCTGTCAGGCCAGTCGGCGTAGTACAAGACGAATACCCTGAAGAGCACGGAGCCTATGTGGTGTTCACCAGTGTGGCTGATGATCGACGCAGTAGGCGGCTGCAGCGACAAGAGGTGAATGCAGTAGCATCGGAGACGCCAGAGTTCATGCATTGGTCCAAGAAGCCCATCGGCTAGAGCAGGGCTGACCACCCAAAAGTGATGCCGAGTTCGGGCTCCTATGCCTTGGTCCTGGATGCCACCTTTGCTACGGACAGACGAGTCGCGCGTTTCTCGCGAGTTCTGATAGACGGAGGCAGCAACATCAATATCCTGTACAAGGACACCATGGAGAAGTTAGGAATCAAGCAAAGACAGCTCCAGAACAGCCGGACTGTGTTCCACGGCATTGTTCCTGGGCTTTCCTGCTCACCCATCGGCAAGGTCCTGATGGACGTCCTCTTTGGAGACAAATATCACTTCTGCAGAGAGTCTGTTTGGTTTGAGGTGGTGGACCTTGAGAGCCCATACCATGTGCTACTTGGCCGACCCGCCTTGGCCAAGTTCATGGCGGTCCCCCACTACGCCTACCTTAAGATGAAGATGCCCAGTTCCAGGGGAATTCTGACTGTGGCCAGTGACTACCGGAAGGCATCCGCTTGCGTGGCTGAGAACAGTCGGCTGGCCGAGTCCCTGGTAATCGCGGCCGAGAAGCGGCTCCTTGAGCGAGTTGTGGCGATGGCCGGCAAGCAGCTAGAGGTATCGCCCAACCCGAAGGATTCGGAGGTTGAAGGTTCGTTCAAACTGGCCAAAGAGACAAAGAAGATACCCTTGGATCCGGAGCACCCAGAGAGGTACGCTGTCATAGGTGCAAACCTCGACAGCAAATAGGAAGGCGAGCACGTCGATTTCCTCTGTGAGAATCGGGACATCTTCGCATGGTCCCCCAAAGACATGCCAGGTGTACCGACGGAATTCGCCGAGCACAAGTTACATGTCCGATCTGATGCAAAGCCGGTCAGGCAGCCCCTGCGCCGCCTATCAAAAGAGAAGAGAAGAGTTGTCGGAGAAGAGATAGCCCGACTCCTAGTAGTCGGCTTCATTATGGAAGTGTTCTTTCCAGAATGGCTAGCAAATCTGGTCCTGGTACTGAAGAAGAACAAGCAGTGGCGAATGTGTATTGACTACACGAGCCTCAAGAAGGCCTGCCCCAAGGACCCATTTGCTTTACCAAGAATCGACCAGGTGATAGAATCCACAGCCGGATGCGAGTTGTTGAGTTTCTTGGATGCATACTCAGGATATCACCAGATCAAGATGAACCCGGCTGACAGACTGAAGACCGCCTTCATCATGCCGTTTGGAGCCTTCTGCTACCTCACCATGACGTTCGGCTTAAGGAATGCCGGCGCCACCTTTCAGCATTGCATGCAGAAGTGTCTCCTCAAGCAGCTCGACAGGAACGCCCACGTCTACGTGGATGACGTGGTGGTGAAAACGGAAAAGCGTGGAACACTGCTGGAAGACCTCAAGGAGACCTTTGAGAACCTGCGCCGATTCCAGATCAAGCTCAACCCCGAGAAGTGTGTCTTCGGAGTACCAGCCGGCCAGCTCCTTGGCTTCCTGGTCTTTGAACGCGGCATAGAATGCAACCCAGTAAAGATCAAGGCCATTGAGAGAATGGAGGTACCCAGCCGACTGCTGGATGTGAAAAAGTTCACCGACTGCTTGGCGTCCATCAGCCGATTCATCAGTTGGCTGGGCGAGAAAGCTCTCCCCGTATACCAACTCATGAAGAAGACCACTTTTTTCGAGTGGAACCATAAGGCGGACGAAGCTTTTCTCCAGTTGAAGAAGATGCTGACTACTCTACCGGTCCTGGCGGCTCCGACTCCAAAGGAACCTATGCTCCTATACATCGCCGCCACCAGCCGGGTAGTCAGCACGGTCATTGTAGTGGAACGCAAGGAAGAAGGCAAGGCGCTACCTATCCAGAGACCGGTATATTACCTGAGTGAGGTACTGTCGACCTCCAAGCAGAACTACCCCCCACTACCAGAAGATGTGCTACGGCGTACACTTTACTGCCAAGAAATTGAAGCCTTACTTTCAAGAGCATCCAATCACGGTGGTCTGCACGGCCCCACTTGCCGAGATCATTGGTAGCCGAGATGCTTCTGGCCGAGTGGCCAAGTGGGCCATAGAGCTGGCTCCCTACACCATCCACTACCAGCCCCGCACCACTATCAAGTCACAAGCACTGGCCGACTTCCTCGTCGACTGGGCCGAGACCCAGTACCTACCTCCAGCGCCTGACTCCACCCATTGGCGGATGCATTTCGACGACTCCAAAATGTGCACCGGCTTGGGAGCCGGCGTCGTCCTCACCTCTCCTAAAGGCGACAAGCTCAAATATGCACTGCAAATCCATTTTTCCGCCTCCAACAACGTCGCCGAGTACAAGGCGCTCATTCACGGGCTCTGGCTTGCCAAAGAACTTGGCATCCACCGGATCTTGTGTCATGGCGACTCGGAATTAGTGGTCCAGCAGTCATCTGGCGACTGGGATGCGAAAGATGCAAACATGGCAAGTTACCGCTTCCTCGTGTATCAACTCAGCGGGTATTTCGAAGGGTGCGAGTTCCGCCATGTGCCAAGAAACGACAACGACCAAGCAGACGCCTTGGCACGAATTGGCTCTACCCGCCAAGAAATACCATCTGGCGTCGCCCTTCAACGCCTCCTCAAGCCGTTTGTCAAGCCTTCACCAGAATCAAACTCCATTTTTGTGCCGGCTCCTCCCGAAGACGTCAGATCCGACTCCAGAGCCCCGGTAGTCGGTACGGGGATTTTGGCGGATGACTCCAAAGCCGCCACAGTCGAACCCGGCCCGGGGACTGCGGCGGCGGACTCGAAGACTCCAGAACTCGGCCCAAGGGCCACGCCAGTCGGCCTGGGGACTTCATTAACTGTAACACCATCGATGCGACTATAGCTCCCACGTGTCGAGGCATGACTTAGAGACATAATCGCATTGAAGGCATAAGTCGCAAGTTAGGCAATCTTCACAACATCCCATGTAATATAGATATTAAAAGGGGAGATAACGTAGTTGGCTTACACTCGCCACGTCAATCAAGTACATAAATAACATTACATCATCCAAACACTCATGGCCTGACTACGGCGCCAAAATAAAAGATAACCCAACATGCGACACGGCCCCGATCACCCCCAACTGGGCACCACTACTGATCATCAGGAAAGGAAACATAGTATCGTTGAGAGTCCTCGTCGAACTCCCACTTGAGCTCAAGCGCGTCATCTGGAGTAATAGTAATCTGTGAGCCACAGGGACTCAGCAATCTTGCACCCTCGCGATCAAGACTATTTAAGCTTATAGGTAAGGCAAGGTAATTATGAGGAGCTGCAGCAAGCGACTAGCAAATATGGTGGCTATCCTGTTCGCAAAAGAGAGCGAGAAGAGGAGGCAAAGCGCGAACGCATAACTAGAGGGCAAATCCTGCGGCAAACATTACTCCAACACCGTGTCCACTTCCCGGACTCCACCGAGAATAGGCCATCACGGTAACACACTCAGTTGATTCATTTTAATTTAGTTAAGGTTCAAGTTATCTACAACCGGACATTGACAAATTCCCATCTGCCCATAACCGCGGGCACGGCTTTAGAAAAATCAAATCCCTGCAGGGGAGTCCCAACTTAGCCCATGACAAGCTCTCATGGTCAACGAAGGAATAGACCTCCTCCCGAGACATTCCGATCAGACTCGGCATCCCGGTTCTTCAAGACAACTCCGACAATGGTAAAACAAGTCCAGCAACACCACCCGATGTGCCGACAAATACCGATAGGAGCTGCACATATCTCGTTCTCAGGGCACACCGGATAAGCTAAGCGTACGGGAGCCAACGTAACCCAAGTTGCCAAGGGACGGTCCCGCACGGTGCTCTAGGTTGGACCAACGCTCAGAGGAGCACTGGCCCGGGGGGTTTAAAATAAGATGACCCTTGAGTCCGCAAAACCCAAGGGAAAAGGCTAGGTGGAAAATGGTAAAACCAAGGTTGGGCATTGTTGGAGGAGTTTTATTCAAGGCGGACTGTCAAGGGGTTCCCATTATAACCCAACCGCGTAAGGAACGCAAAATCCGGGAACATAACACCGATATGACGGAAACTAGGGCGGCAAGAGTGGAACAAAACACTAGGCAAGAGGCCGAGCATTCCACCCTTTACCAAGTATATAGATGCATTAAGATAACATGGCAATATAATGATATCCCAACAAGTAAATAATGTTCCAACAAGGAACGGTCTCCAATCTTCACCTGCAACTAGCAATGCTATAAGAGGGGTTGAGCAAAGCGGTAACATAGCCAATCAATGGTTCGCTAGGACATGGTGGGTTAGAGGTTTGACATGGCAATTTGGGAGGCTTGAAAGCAAGTGGTAGGCATCGTAGCATTGGCATAGCAAAAGAGCGAGCATCTAGCAAAGCAAAGATAGTAGTGATTTTGAGGGTATGATCATCTTGCCTGCAAAGTTGTTAGAGTTGACTGGACCCTCGAAAGCAAACTCAACGGGCTCCTCGTTAGCGAACTCGTCTCCCGGCTCTACCCAAACAAGACAAACAAGCAACAAGGACACAATCAACCACGTGCCAGGATCAAACAATATGATGCAAGGATGGTATGCTATGCGGGATGCGATGCGGGATGCATATGCAAGATTTGACAAGGGATGCATGAACCTGGCCTCAAAATTGGAATCCAAGTGTGCTACTGGAAAGATGAGATGAAATCGCTTGAAAACGACATAAAGAACACCGGAATCGGAGTTACGGTTTGGAAATGGCAAGCGATTCAAATATGACACCGGTCTGCGATTTACAGCAAGTAGCCATCTAAATGCAAAGAGATGAACAAGCTACAGCACCCAAACATGACAAAAAATTTCATGGAAGGGATGCATTCATGATGCTTAACAAAAGTCTAGCACTGAGCTACGGCCAATTCATCCATTAACAGGTTCAAACAAGCATGGCAAAAATGCATATGGCAAACAGATTTCAGACTTAGTGAAATTAGCACTTGTCTGGAATTTCAGATCAGATAGCACTCTTTGGAGCAACAAAACTACATGCTACAGGACCTGAACATGGCATAGTAAAGCATTACATGGAGCTACTCTAAGAGATTAACAAAAGTCCCTTAGTGACCTTGAGCCAAAAGGGATCAGAAAATACAATTGCAAGCATGTGAACATGGCAAAAACATAATCGGATCACAGACTTAGTGAAAACTGGAGCATGCTGAAACAGATATCAAGTAGGCATGCTGAAACAGATATCAAGAATACACAAAATTCAAGCTAGACATGGCAAGAACAATAACATAGCATGCACGGATCAACTACAACATCATCGGCAAAATCGCTAACAAGTAGACAATCTGCCCAGATTCACGAAGTAGCAAAAGTAGAGCTCGATTGACTCAAGCTAGGTTGCTCCATAATTGCAAACAAAGACATGGATGGATAGAGCACTACAAGATTAACAAAACATCCTTACTGATCATCCTCAAAAGAGGCACGGATCACTAGGAAACAACATGAACATATGGCCATACGAAGGTGCACTTGAGCCCGCCGGCGATGGCGTCTGCGGCGGGGCTGGCCGCCGGAGCGAGAGGTGGCGGCGGCGGGGCGAAGGCTCGGGCGGCGGCACGCGCGTGGGCCGGGATGGCCCCTCGCGGGCCGAGCGGGCCGGCGGCAGGAGGAGGCGGCGATGTGGGCGCGGCTGCCCACGTGGCGGCTCGCGGTTGGCGGGGCGATTTCGTCCGGTTGCGGCCGGACGTGTCCGGCGCGCCGGATGGACGGGGACTAGGGTTAGGGTTGGAGTGGATCCGAGATTTTCGGGAAGGGGCTATATATAGGCATAGGAGGAGCTAGGAGAGTCCAAATTAGGTGCGGTTTTCAGCCACGCGATCGTGATCGAACGCTCTAGATGATGGAGAGGGTTTTGGTGGGGTTTGGGCCAAATTGGAGGGGTGTTGGGCTGCAACACACACGAGGCCTTTTCGGTCCCTCGGTTAACCGTTGGAGTATCAAACGAAGTCCAAATGGTACGAAACTTGACAGGCGGTCTACCGGTAGTAAACCAAGGCCGGTTGACAAGTCTCGGTCCAATCCGGAAATGTTTAATCCCCACACACGAAAGAAAGGTATAAATGACCACCAGAGGAGAACGAAGCGCCGGAATGCAAAACAGACACCGGGGAAAATGCTCGAATGCATGAGATGAACACGTATGCAAATGCAATGCACATGATGACATGATATGAGATGCATGACAATGACAACAACACACGGAGACAAAAACCCGAACCCGAGAAAATAAAATAAGTTAACGCCGGAAACGGCAAGAGTTGGAGTACAAATTGGGAAAGTCATATCCGGGGTGTTACAACACTCCACCACTACGAAAGGATCTCGTCCCGAGATCTAGGACTGAAAGAACGCCGGGTACTCAGAACGGAGGTGATCCTCGCGTTCCCAGGTAGCTTCACAGTCGGAATGGTGTGACCACTTGACTTTCAGGAATTTGATTGACTTGTTGCGAGTCTTGCGTTCAGTCTCTTCAAGAATAGCAATGGGGTGCTCACGATAGGATAGATCTTCTTGGAGCTCAATGTCCTCGAAGTTGACGGTGCGGTCAAGAGTCTTGAAGCACTTCCGAAGCTGAGAGACATGGAACACATCATGAACATTTGCAAAGTTTGAAGGAAGATCGAGTTGATAGGCGAGATCGCCTCTCTTGCTGACAATCTTGAAAGGTCCCACGTATCTAGGGGCAAGCTTCCCTTTGATACCGAAGCGACAAGTACTTTTCATAGGAGAGACGCGGAGGTAAACATGATCTCCGATCTCGAAAGCCAAATCATGGTGCTTACTATCATAGTAGCACTTCTGACGGGATTGGGCTGCTTTGAGGTTATCTCGAATGACTTTGCACATTTCCTCTGCCTCTGTGATTAAGTCATTTCCGAGAAGCTGACGTTCACCGGTTTCAGACCAGTTGAGAGGGGTACGACACTTCCTGCCATACATAATTTCAAATGGGGCCTTGCCCGAACTTGCTTGAAAACTGTTGTTGTAGGAGAATTCAGCATATGGAAGACAATCCTCCCACTTCATGCCGAAGGATATCACACAAGCCCTGAGCATATCTTCAAGAATCTGGTTGACACGCTCAACTTGAGCGCTAGTTTGAGGATGGAAAGCTGTGCTGAAGCGGATGTTGGTGCCCATGGCCTTCTGAAAAGAATCCCAAAACTTGGAGGTAAAGATGCTGCCACGGTCTGAAGAGATCACTTGTGGAATACCATGGAGAGAGACAATTCGAGAGGTATAGAGTTCCGCCAATTGAGCTGCAGTGATTGACTCTTTGATAGGCAGAAAATGAGCCACTTTGGTGAGTTTGTCGATGACAACGAATATAGCATCATTGCCACGCTTGGACTTTGGAAACCCAGTCACGAAGTCCATCTCAATGTGGTCAAACTTCCATTCTGGAATGGCAAGAGGTTGGGGGAGACCCGCTGGCCTTTGGTGTTCTGCCTTCACTCTTCTGCAGACATCACATTCATTCACGAATTGAGCAATCTCGCGCTTCATTCGAGTCCACCAATAAGCCTGCTTGAGGTCCTGATACATCTTCGTGCTCCTAGGATGGATGGAGAGGAGAGAATTGTGAGCCTCGTTCATGATCACTTTACGGAGGTCACCTTTGGGCACAACAATACGATCCTCGAAGAAGAGAGTATCCTTGTCATCAAGGCGGTAGCACTTGTACTTGGGTTAACTCTTGGCAATCCCAATCTTCACCTTTTTCACCATAGCATCAAGAAGCTGGGCTTGGCGAATCTGGTCTTCCAAGGTAGGAGAGACTTGAAGGTTGGCGAAGAAACCTTGAGGAACAACTTGCAGATTAAGTTTGCGGAAAGCTTCACAAAGCTCGGGTTGATAAGGCTTGAGAATCAGACTGTTGCAGTAAGCGTTCCTGCTCAATGCGTCAGCAATCACATTGGCCTTGCCTGGAGTATACTCGATACTCGAATTATACTCTTGAATCATTTCGACCCATCGAGTTTGCCTGAGGTTGAGATTAGGCTGAGTGAAGATGTACTTGAGACTCTTGTGATCAGTGAAAATGTCCACTTTTCTTCCCAATAAGAGATGTCTCCAAGTCAAAAGAGCATGCACAACCGCCGCCAACTCAAGATCATGAGTGGGGTAGTTCTTCTCATTGGGCTTCAACTGGCGAGAGGTATAAGCAACAACTTTCTTCTCTCGCATCAACACTGTGCCAAGACCTTGGAGAGAGGCATCACAAAAGACCTCGTACGGTTTGGATTCATCAGGCGGAGTCAAAACTGGAGCAGTGACCAATTTCTCTTTCAAAGTGTTGAAAGCAATGTCACACTCCGGAGACCAAACGTACTTGACGTGCTTCTGGAGAAGATTTGAGAGAGGCTTCGCGATCTTGGAGAAGTTTTCAACGAATCTTCGATAGTAGCTTGCGAGACCGAGGAAGCTACGAAGTTGCTTCACGTTCTGAGGAGGTTCCCAATTCACAATTGCAGACACCTTCTCAGGATTCACCGCAATGCCCTTGGCAGAGATGATATGACCAAGATAAAGAACCTCATCAAGCCAAAAATCGCACTTGGAGAACTTGGCATAGAACTTGTGTTCTCTGAGCTTATCGAGCACCAAACGCAAGTGCTTGGCATGATCTTCCTTGTTCTTTGAGAAAACCAGAATGTCGTCGAGATAGACCAAAACGAAGTCATTGGTGTAGGCATTGAAGATGAAGTTCGTCATGCGAGAGAAAGTCGGAGGAGCGTTGACGAGGCCAAAAGACATGACAATGTATTCATATGAACCATAGCTTGTCCTGAAAGCCGTCTTGGGAATATCTTGCTCACTAATTCGAATCTTATGATAACCCATACGGAGATCAAGCTTGGAGAATACTTGGGCACCTTTGAGTTGTTCGAACAGCTCGTTGATGTTGGGAAGTGGGTATTTGTTCTTGATGGTCTTCTTGTTCAATGGACGGTAATCAACACAAAGTCGGTCCGTTCCATCCTTCTTCTTCACAAAAAGAACACCACAACCCCACGGAGAAGAACTAGGCCGGATGAGACCCATTCTCTCTTGAATATCGAGTTGCTTCTTCAGCTCCTTCAACTCTTCAGGTCCGAGCTTGTAAGGACGCTTGCACACTGGTTCCGTACCGGGCTCAAGATCAATAACGAATTCAACTGGCCGGTGCGGAGGCATTCCTGGAAGCTCTTCTGGAAAGACGTCTTGATATTCGCAAATGACTGGAATTTGCGAGATGGCATCGAGTTCCCCCTTCTCATTGAGAGAAAACAGACGGATGGTATCATCACGAGCGGCAAACACAATTACATCCTCAGACGAATGAGTCAATTGAATCTGCCTGGCTGCACAATCAAGCTGAGCCTTGTGCTTAGAAAGCCAATCCATTCCGAGAATAAGATCAATATCCGAGTTACCCAGAACCATTGGAGAAGCCAGAAACTTGAAGTCACCCAACATGATAGAAACATCCGGGACTATTGAAGTAGCCCTCATAGACTTAGCCGGAGAAACCACTCCCATAGGTTTACCCAACATTTGTGAAATGAAGTCATGCTTGGAAACAAATGATCTTGACATGAAACAATGCCATGCACCCGTGTCAAAAAGAACTTTTGCGAGAAAAGAGTTAACTGGAAAGTTACCCATGATGACATGTGATGAGTCCTCTGCCTGAGCTACATTCAGCAAGTTGACCTTAGCGTGCTTGGGGTTATGCTTGACCACAGTTGTACTTGCTGATCTCACAGGAGGAGGAGGAAGACGCCTCTGGTTGAGACACTTGTTGGCATAGTGACCCTTCTGTTGGCACTTGTTGCACGTGACCTCTGAAAGCGGACGGTGGTACGGAGCACTCGATCTTGGAGCTTGAGACGAAGTCTTGTTCTGAAAGCCAGGGTTGGGTGGGTGGGAAGATCCACTGCCACCTTTGCTCTTCTGCTGATACGGCTGACGAAACGGAGGAGGAGGAAGCCAATACTTCTGCTGCTTGGCCACTTGAGTAGAGGAAGAAGGAGTAGCATCTCTGACTCGCTTCTTGGAAGCATCACACCTCAATTGAGCGGCCTCTTGCTTGAATGCCATGTTGTAGAACTCATCGTACCTCAAGGGCTCAAAGAGAACAAGAGCTAGCTGAATTTCTTCTCTGAGACCACCCCTGAACTGGTATATCATGCTCTTCTCATCAGGGACGTCCTGCTTGGCAAAGCGGGCGAGCTTCTGAAACAACTTGTTGTAGTCATAGACAGACAAAGAGCCTTGCTTCAGGTTGCGGAATTCCTCACGCTTGCTTTCAACCGTGCTTTGAGGGATATGGTGAGCTCTGAAATCTTGACGGAATTCATCCCAGGTAATTACACGTCCACCTCTGGAATCCTTGTACTGCTGGAACCATTCTGCAGCTTGATCTTTGAGTTGGAAGGAAGCAAACTTGACGAAGTCCTCAGGTCTAACGTTACTGCACTCGAAATGCTTGCACAGATCCACAAGCCAATCGTCAGCATCGGTTGCCTCAACACAATTGCTGAAAGTCTTTGGCCCATTAGCAAGGAACTGGTTGAGTGAAGCAAAGTGATTCTCATTGTTGCCTTGGTTCCCTTGGTTGCCTTGATTACGCTCTTGAAGAATTTGCATGATCAACTGTGTGTTTGCATTGGTTGCGGCCATCACAGCTTGCCATGCCTCCGGAGGAGGTGGAGGTGGTGGCAGATCAGGATTCGGAGTCGTGCGTGTTGGACGAGCCATCCTGAAGAGGTTGACCACCGTTAGCACACAGACAGATAAAATGAAGCTGAATCCAACGGAATGAAAATTGCAACCTATAGCCTTCACATCCGAACAAAATGAACGAATGCATTCCTCTTGAAATGGTCACATGTCCATAAATTGAGAAGCCACTTAGAATTAAGGTAGAGAAATAAATCAACAAGGTACGGATCAAGAACGAATAATCGGTAAGAAATCCCAATCTCAAACCAACTATCCGTGGAAGAAGAACTAGAGCTACTAGAATTCCCACCTATGAAACTCCCGAACCTTTCCGGTTATGCAATCAGGTGTTGGGGATACAGGGGAAGCATAATATCTCACCCAAATCTAGCAAATCCTACATGCAGCTGTATCCATCCTTCAACACATAACTGAGAAAAAACTTCGAAAACCATCTACCTCAACCTTCGAAAAGCATCTGTTATACAAGTTATGGCGATACTCCCGAACTCCCGCCCCAGTACTGGGTGGCGTCGTGGTTATCTCACCAACGAACTGCATAAAAGAGATTTTCGATGTCGGCGTACTAGACTCAGGTATTCCAGAATTGCAACGATAAAATTATGACGACAACGCCTCAGAGCTCAACTCCCCGGGACACTTCCACAAAACCACTGACAGGAGGCACCAAGACAATGTTCTCATCATAAAACCATCGGAACGATTCCAAGATACCCGCGTGATCCTAATTTTTTTTAGTGAAATTTGAGAAGAGAAGAGTCAAAACTCTATGTCAGGATGCCTTACCAGAGCGATGAGGAGACTGGGAAGTAAAAAGAATTCCTAAACTCTACGATATATAATTCCTAAATGACTCAAAACATTTTTCTAGACACAACTCAGCCGCTAAAAACGATCAAGCAATGGGGCTCCTAAGGTCGGGGAAGGCTCTGATTACCAACTTGTAACACCCTCGATGTGACTATAGCTCCTACGTGTCGAGGCACGACTTAGAGACATAATCGCATTGAAGGCATAAGTCGCAAGTTAGGCAATCTTCACAACATCCCATGTAATATAGATAATAACAGGGGAGATAACGTAGTTGGCTTACACTCGCCACGTCAATCAAGTACATAAATAACATTACATCATCCAAACACTCATGGCCCGACTACGGCGCCAAAATAAAAGATAACCCAACATGCGACACGGTCCCGTTCACCCCAACTGGGCACCACTACTGATCATCAGGAAAGGAAACATAGTATCATTGAGAGTCCTCGTCGAACTCCCACTTGAGCTCAAGCGTGTCATCTGGAGCGGAAGCATCAGGCCCTGCATCTGGTGTAATAGTAATCTGTGAGCCACAGGGACTCAGCAATCTCGCACCCTCGCGATCAAGACTATTTAAGCTTATATGTAAGGCAAGGTAATTATGAGGAGCTGCAGCAAGCGACTAGCAAATATGGTGGCTATCCTGTTCGCAAAAGAGAGCGAGAAGAGAAGGCAAAGCACGGACACATAACTAGAGGGCAAATCCTGCGGCAAACATTACTCCAACACCGTGTCCACTTCCCGGACTCCGCCGAGAAGAGGCCATCACGGTAACACACTCAGTTGATTCATTTTAATTTAGTTAAGGTTCAAGTTATCTACAACCGGACATTAACAAATTCCCATCTGCCCATAACCGCGGGCACGGCTTTCGAAAGATCAAATCCCTGCAGGGGAGTCCCAACTTAGCCCATCACAAGCTCTCATGGTCAACGAAGGAATATACCTCCTCCCGAGACATTCCGATCAGACTCGGCATCCCGGTTCTTCAAGACAACTCCGACAATGGTAAAACAAGTCCAGCAACACCACCCGATGTGCCGACAAATCCCGATAGGAGCTGCACATATCTCGTTCTCAGGGCACACCGGATAAGCTAAGCGTACGGGAGCCAACGTAACCCAAGTTGCCAAGGGACGGCCCCGCACGGTGCTCTAGGTTGGACCAACGCTCAGAGGAGCACTGGCCCGGAGTGTTTAAAATAAGATGACCCTTGAGTCCGCGAAACCCAAGGGAAAAGGCTAGGTGGCAAATGGTAAAACCAAGGTTGGGCATTGTTGGAGGAGTTTTATTCAAGGCGGACTGTCAAGGGGTTCCCATTATAACCCAACCGCGTAAGGAACGCAAAATCCGGGAACATAACACCGATGTGACGGAAACTAGGGCGGCAAGAGTGGAACAAAACACTAGGCGAGAGGCCGAGCATTCCACCCTTTACCAAGTATATAGATGCATTAAGATAACATGGCAATATAATGATATCCCAACAAGTAAATAATGTTCCAACAAGGAACGGTCTCCAATCTTCACCTGCAACTAGCAATGCTATAAGAGGGGTTGAGAAAAGCGGTAACATAGCCAATCAACGGTTCGCTAGGACTTGGTGGGTTAGAGGTTTGACATGGCAATTTGGGAGACTTGAAAGCAAGTGGTAGGCATTGTAGCATTGGCATAGCAAAAGAGCGAGCATCTAGCAAAGCAAAGATAGTAGTGATTTCGAGGGTATGATCATCTTGCCTGCAAAGTTGTCAGAGTTGACTGGACCCTTGAAATCAAACTCAACGGGCTCCTCGTTAGCGAACTCGTCTCCCGGCTCTACCCAAACAAGACAAACGTGCCAGGATCAAACAATATGATGCAAGGATGGTATGCTATGCGGGATGCGATGCGGGATGCATATCCAAGATTTGTCAAGGGATGCATGAACCTGGCCTCAACTTGGGAATCCAAGTGTGCCACTGGAAATATGAGATGAAATCGCTTGAAAACGATATAAAGAACGCCGGAGTCGGAGTTACGGTTCGGAAATGGCAAGCGATTCAAATATGACACCGGTCTGCGATTTACAGCAAGTAGCCATCTAAATGCAAAGAGATGAACAAGCTACAGCACCCAAACATGAGAACAAAATACATGGAAGGGATGCATTCATGATGCTTAACAAAAGTCTAGCACTGAGCTACGGCCAATTCATCCATTAACAGGTTCAAACAAGCATGGCAAAAATGCATATGGCAAACAGATTTCAGACTTAGTGAAATTAACACTTGTTTGGAATTTCAGATCAGATAGCACTCTTTGGAGCAACAAAACTACATGCTACAGGACCTGAACGTGGCATAGTAAAGCATGACATGGAGCTACTCTAAGAGCTTAACAAAAGTCCCTTAGTGACCTTGAGCCAAAAGGGATCAGAAAATACAATTGCAAGCATGTGAATATGGCAAAAACATAATCGAATCACAGACTTAGTGAAAACTGGAGCATGCTGAAACAGATATCAAGTAGGCATGTTTACGAGCTCGATGCACTCACTATGGAGCAAGTCATGACAATATAAGCATACACCCATAAAGAATACACAAAATTCAAGCTAGACATGGCAATAACAATAACACAGCATGCACGGATCAACTACAACATCATCGGCAAAATTGCTATCAAGTAAAAAATCTGCCCAGATTCACGAAGTAGCAAAAGTAGAGCTCGATTGACTCAAGCTAGGTTGCTCCATAATTGCAAACAAAGACATGGACGGATAGAGCACTACAAGATTAACAAAACATCCTTACTGATCATCCTCAAAAGAGGCACGGATCACTAGGAAACAACATGAACATATGGCCATATGAGATAAATAGCTCAAGGACTTGGTGGAAATGCTAAGTCCCAGAAATCAGCATTACCAAGTGCCTCACTTTGCAAGCTTGTGCTAGTCACCACACACATCACCAAAATACATGGGTTGCACCTCTGGAAAGATGGCAAAACCCTTAACAAAACATATGTAGAGCTCATGGCATAGCATGCACACAATAATCATGGCAAAAATGACAATATCTAAATGGAGCAGCAGATCTGACAGTTATCTCAAGTAGCACTCTTCCAACAGCATTTAGGGCATCGATATGAACTCAAATAAAAATGATGCAATGGAATGAAATGATGTGCTCTCTGAGATGAACATTTTGATATGCTATATGCCCAAAACGGAGCTACAGATACAAAGTTACGGCACGATGAACATGGGCATATGTATCTAGGAATTTGAGGACTTAGAAGAAAATCATCACCCGCGGATCTAGGGTTGACCCGGGCACGCAAAACGAAGCGGTGGCGGATCTCGCCGGAGAAGACTCAGACGGCGGCCGGCAAGGACGGGGTCGCCGTATTCGGCTCTCCTGCGGCCGGATCTGGCCGGCGACGAGGTCGGGAAGGCGGCGGCTGGTCGGAGGGCGCACGCGGCGTCGGGGGCGGCGGTGGCCGCGGCGGCCCGGCGCGGCGCTGACCGGAAGGTGCACTTGAGCCTGCCGGCGATGGCGTCTGCGGCGGGGCTAGCCGCCGGAGCGAGAGGTGGCGGCGGCGGGGCGAAGGCTCGGGCGGCGGCACGCGCGTGGGCCGGGATGGCCCCTCGCGGGCCGAGCGGGCCGGCGGCAGGAGGAGGCGGCGATGTGGGCGCGGCTGCCCATGTGGCAGCTCGCGGTTGGCGGGGCGATTTCGTCCGGTTGCGGCCGGACGTGTCCGGCGCGCCGGATGGACGGGGACTAGGGTTAGGGTTGGAGTGGATCCGAGATTTTCGGGAAGGGGCTATATATAGGCATAGGAGGAGCTAGGAGAGTCCAAATGAGGTGCAGTTTTCGGCCATGCGGTCGTGATCGAACGCTCTAGATGATGGAGAGGGTTTTGGTGGGTTTTGGGCCAAATTGGAGGGGTGTTGGGCTGCAACACACATGAGGCCTTTTCGGTCCCTCGGTTAACCGTTGGAGTATCAAACGAAGTCCAAATGGTACGAAACTTGATAGGCGGTTTACCGGTAGTAAAACAAGGCCGCTTGACATGTCTCAGTACAATCTGGAAATGTTTAATCCCCACACACGAAAGAAAGGTAGAAATGACCACCGGAGGAGAACGAAGCACCGGAATGCAAAACGGACAACGGGGAAAATGCTCGAATGCATTAGATGAACACTATGCAAATGCAATGCACATGATGACATGATATGAGATGCATGACAACGACAAAAACACATGGAGACAAAAACCCGAACCCGAGAAAATAAAATAACTTAACACCGGAAACGGCAAGAGTTGGAGTACAAATTTGGAAAGTCATATCCGGGGTGTTACATTAACCCAGCAAGCGGTTGTTGACTCCAACCCGCCGCCTCCCAGCCCAACCGCCCTCGTCCAAGTCGCAGTTCTGGTAGTCGAAGAAATAGCAGCACCCTCATGGGCCCAGCCCATCCTCGAATTCTTGGTGAGCAAAGAACTTCCGACTGATGAGACCTCAGCTCCGCAAGTACAACGCCGGGCGACATCCTACACCATAGTCAACAGAGAGCTGGTCAGGCGCAGCGTCACTGGTGTCTACCAGCACTGCGTAGAGCCAGAGCAAGGCCAAGCGATTCTCAAAGACATCCATCAAGGCGAGTGCGGCCACCATGCGGCTTCAAGAGCACTCGTCGCCAAAGCCTTTCGACACGGTTTCTTCTGGCCAACTGCCTTCGAAGAGGCCAAGGAGTTGGTCCAAAAATGCAAAGGGTGCCAGAAGTTTAGCTCCAAGCCGCACCAGCCGGCTTCTGCACTCAAGACCATCCCCATTGCCTGGCCTTTCGCAGTTTGGGGTCTAGACATGGTGGGACCATTTAAGACAGCACGAGGTGGCTTAACTCACTTACTTGTCGCAGTGGACAAGTTCACCAAGTGGATAGAAGCGAAGCCAATCAAGAAGCTGAATGGTCCGACTGCCGTGACTTTCATCGCCGATATCACAATTCGGTACGACATACCACACAACATCATCACCGACAACGGCACAAATTTCGCCAAAGGCGCCTTGGCCCGTTTCTGCGCAACACAGGGCATCCGACTGGACCTAGCGTCCGTCGCCCATCCACAGTCAAACGGCCAGGTGGAGCGAGCAAACGGCCTCGTCCTGTCTGGCATCAAGCCCCGGCTGATCGAGCCTCTGGAGCGCTCAGCTGGCTGCTGGCTCGATGAGCTACCAGCCGTCCTCTGGAGTCTGCGCATGACTCCAAACAAGTCAACTGGCTTCATGCCTTTCTTCCTCGTCTATGGTGCCGAAGCCGTCATCCCAACGGACATAGAGTTCGACTCCCCACGAGTCACCATGTACACCGAGGAGGGAGCGGAAGAAGCACGGCAAGACGGCGTCGATCTGCTAGAAGAGGGCCGGCTGTTGGCACTCAGCCGGTCCAGCATCTACCAGTAGAGCCTGCGCCGATACCGCAGCAGGAAGGTCAAGCCAAGATCCTTCCAAGAAGGCGACCTTGTGCTTCGGCTGATCCAGCGAACAGCTGGCCAGCACAAGCTGTCAGCACCTTGGGAAGGCCCTTTCATCATCAGCAAAGTACTGGGCAACGACTCCTACTACCTGATTGACGCTCAGAAACCCCGAGCACGGAAGAGGGACGACTACGGCAAGGAGACAGAGCGGCCATGGAATGCAAATCTCCTCCGAAGATTTTATAGTTGATGCAGTATGTACCATGCTACCCTTTGTATTAAAGTACCAAGACATCGGGCCCCCCGAGACGAGATCGGGGACTGCCCTCTTTTGTCTGTATGATAAAAATTATGCCTGCAAGTATGCTACTTCTTTTTATGCCATTTGGCACCGGGCTTGACAAGTCAGCCCCGGGACTTGCTGCCTTGCACTATGAAATGCTTCCTGCAGTCGGACAAGTAGTGTGTAAATGCCTAAACCGTCTCCTGTCAGAAGCCGCAGCTCGCAGAGCGACTGTACGGTGGGCAGAAGTAAGGTAGAATGGGCATTCGCATGAAAAATGGCTAAGGACTCAAAGCATAAAACATAGCTCAAGACGGCTTCCAGCCTTTTTCGCAAACCGACTCTCGAATAGTCGGATTGCCGTCTTCTATCCAACTTGCTCAAAAAACTCTTAAAAACGGCTAAGTACTTGCCTTCCCAAAGTAGCCAAGCATTTGATCCAGCGACAGTCCGCAGAGCGGTTGTCCGATTGGCAAGGCAGGCAACTAAGAGAAAGCGGCAAAGGAAAAAAGCCAAAAGAGCAATGAGCAAGAAAAGATAGAACTCGGATAAATATATTTACATAACATAGGCCCTTGTCCGAATCTTCGAGCAGAAGTTCAAAATACACCCCGCGGGTGGAATTGTGCGAATTAACAAAGTTCTTCAAAGACTAATGAAGCAGATAAAATAAAGGTAAAGTGGCAGCTTAGGAAGCAGCTGACGGATTCGGAGGGTCGGATGAGGCGGCAGCATTAGGCGTCGGGGCGGCGGGCTGGCTAGTCTCAGCTTGATCGCCTCCGGCGACAGTCGGGTCGGTCGCACGCGACTCGTTGATGGAGGCATGGTCGAGCTGAGGCTGGCCGTCTGCTCCGTCTTCTGGTGCCTCTGTCTCGCCTCTATCCTCCGCCTCGCCTTCTTCCTCGACGCTGGAGCCAATCACCTTCGCCGAGTCCTCGCCGTAGTCTGGGTTCATCCCAAACCACTCCGGCGGTACCTCCTCGTCGTCTTCAGACCGCTCGGGGACGAAGTTGCTGGTGTCGGTGTACTCGGCGATCGCCGCAACACGCTTGACGAGGGCATCTTCCGCAGCTGCCAGCTCCGGCTGGGCCTCCGACCGAAGCATGGCCAGCCGGTCTAGATCCAGCCCCGGATACCATGCCTTGACGAACTCCATGGCCCGGCGCGCTCTAGCTCGGGCCGAAGAGCCCTTCCATGCCTCAAGACGACCAGCCGCGACCTCTAGCCAGTCGGCCGTCAGGCTGGGGGTGCGCGGAGCCTGCATGTCCGGCCACAGGGCGGCAATCGCCTGGGCACCAACACGCTGAAGCCGGCGCAGCATCCGGTGAGCTGGCCGAAGGCGAGCCTCGATGCTCAGGATGTGCTCGTCAAGAGTTCGGAGGGCGTCGATGGCAATCTCTGCGCCCTCTGCCCTCCGACCTTCACGGTCAGCCTCGATGGCTTGGATGGCGGCCTGCGAGTGCCCAGGAAAGAAGTCTGCAAAGACACGAAGAAACGAAGAAGCAAGTCAAAAACCAGGAGTCGGCACGACTTAAATCGGCAGCTCGAAGAAAGAAAGTAAAGAAACTCATCATTAATGATGTCTTCAATCTCATGGAAGCCGGAGGCTAGCATCGCCTCCTTGTTAGACTAGGAGGAGCGCTCGCTCGCGAACTCGGCCAGGAGGGCGGTTTCCGTCTCCTCCGCCTCCCTCTGCGCCTTCGCAAGTAGCTCCTTCTGCTCTGCCAATTGAGTGGCCAGCAGATCGCGCTCTGTGGCGAGCTTGCTGCACTAATCCTCTTTGGCGCGCAAAGCGGAGTTGGCGTCGCTCAGCAGCTGTTGAAGAGCAGCGTTGGCTCCTGAAAAGAAGGAAGAAAGAAGACGTTAAGTCATCAGGTAAAGAAGGTCACCGGGGAGATCCAGCCCGACTGCTCAGCAGTCGGCCCGAATCTCGGGGACTACAGCCCGCGGGTGCGCCAGCGCGCCCCCGCAAAGAAGGAAAATGACTTACTCCGGCTCTCCGACAAATCGGCGGTCCGCTTGCCCAGCTCTTCCATGTTACGGTTGAAGGCAGTAACGCGAAGGTTGTGGTAGTCCTGCGACAAACGTGTTAGACAAAAAGTTAATACCCAGAGTTCATCAATTGGAGTTCCAGGCTGCCTGCTCAGCAGCCAGCCCGAAACTCGGGGACTACACCCAGTGGGTGCGCTGGCGCGCCCCCACAGAGAGGAACAAGAAAACAAAGACCAAAGGAAAAAACATACCCAGACGGCTGCTCGCGACGCCAGGAACGCCTTGGTGCAACTCTGGAGAGCGTCGCCCTCAGCGCGAAGCTTCGCCTGGACGTCCAAGAGCGCCTGGTTCAGCGGCCCTGTGCCGCCTCCTCGCACCCACCCAATGGGCGCGGCGCTTGTCGCTTCGGCGTCTGGGATCGCCGAGCTGGCGGTGCCGGCTTCCAAGGGGCGGGGTGCCAAAGTCGCCTTCTCCAGACGGCGGTGCGTTGGCGAGCCGACTTGGAGGAGCAACCTCGCCACGGCCTCGTCTTTGGTCGGCGGCATCGGAGGATCTGCTGGCTGCTCGCCTTGCGCACTCGCAGACGGCGGCGGAGGCGGCGGCGGAACAATCACGTCCGGCGTAGAGGGGTCGCCGCCTTCCCACTCCACTATGGGTTTCTCATGGCCGGTTTCCCCATTATGCCCCGTGAACTCCGGAGGCGGCAGTGCAGAGTTCAACGGGGTGACGAACACCGGTGATTGGCAGCGTACGGCTTCCTCAGCATGCCGCTTCGTTGTGGCGGCGGCTTCGGCCTCCGCCCTGTCGGCCTCCGCCTTCTCCAGGCGAACGGCCTCTCCTTCGTTGCGCTTCTCCTGCGCATTCCGCTCTGTTGCCTCCCGGAGGTCAGCAGCGGGGTCAATCCGCCGAGTGGTGGCGGACGTCTCCGCTGACCCCATGACGGAGGCGGCGGTGACCCTCTCAAGAGTGAGGGGAGCCCTGAAGCAAGGGGAGCAAGCAAAGACTTAGACAAAGTCACAAAGAAAGAATAAAGCATTGAGATAGAATACTCACGCGGAGACCAATGGCGGCTTCTTCACTTCCTTACGGAAGCGGATGGCCTTCGCAGCCGCCTCGTCCCGCCGGGTCGCCACAGCCAAACCCTTGGGTTTCTTCGGCCGACTGCCGAACAAGGCCGGCACGGCCCTGCGCTTCTTCCCGCCGCCTGGAGCACCCGGCGCGACAGAAGAGCCCGTGCCAGGCTGGGTGGCTCCTGGCCGATGGCGGGGGGCGACTTCCCCCTCAGCGTCGTCGTCAGGCCAGTCGGCGAAAGTGGCCGAAGGCCTGAAGTCGCCTGTTGTTCCTCCTCCTCCCTCGGCGTCGTCCTCCAGAGCCGCCGCCCCCAGATCGGGGTCGTCGACGTCGCTCTCCGCCCGGTCGGCGAGGAACTCGCGGGCCGGCCCCGAGGTGCCGGCTGGCGGGTGGAGGAGGGGATTCTGGCCAAAGCCGACTAGTCAAAACAAACTCGGTGAGAGAGAAGACAATCCAAAGAAAGAAAGGAAAGGCAACTCACCATGGGCGGGGGGTTGGCGCGGGAGTACGGCTCCTTGCCGAACCGCCAATCCTCCATGAGCTTGCTGTCCGAGAGGTAGTTCACCATGAAGGCCACCTCTTCGTGAGGCATGTCCTTGGTGCACATCCGTGTCGGGTCGCGGTGCCCGCTCATCTGGCATATCATGTGGGGCGGCCTTGGAGTGGGAGAACTAGGCGCGCCACGAAGGCGGCCAGCAGGTCTGGACCAGTCAAACCCTCTGACTGCGTCAGCACTCGGAGTCGCGCAATGGCGCCGGCTCCCGCAGGCGTCAGCGACTTGGCCCGGTACGACCAGTTGGGCAGTCGCCCAGCCGGCGGGCCGGCTTCAAAAGCCGACAGGTTGACCCAGTCCCCCCTCACGGAGACGCTCCTGACGTAAAAGTAGGATCTCTGCCACATCTTCACCGACTTTATCAGCGAGATGGAGCGGAAGGGATTGTCGGCCCCCGACCTTCGCACGACGATGAAAGCGCCGCACTGAGCCGGCACGCCTGCGGCCTGGGTGCCGAGCTTGGAGAAGAAGAACTCCCCCCAGAGCTCGAGGGTGGGGAGGACTCCGAGGAAGCCTTCGCACAAGGCCACGAAGGCGGACAGCAGCACCACTGTGTTGGGGGTGAGGTGGTGCGGCTGGAGGCCGTAGAACTCCAGGAAGGATCAGAAGAAACTGCTCGTCGGCAGCCCCAACCCGCGCAAGCAGTGCGAGCGGAAGATGACCCGCTCGCCCTCCTGCGGCGTGGGGGAAATCTCCCCCTTCGGCGCAAGACGGACCCGCACGTGATCCTCGCCGGGGAGCCGACGAGTCCGGCGGAGGAACTCGATGTGGTCATCATGAACTTCGGAACCGTCCCAGGTGCCGGAGCGCACCGGGGGAGGCGCGGCGGCAGAGGAAGAACTCATCGTGAGCTGATCGCCGCGGCGTTCGTCGGAGCTTGGGCGTGCGGCGGAGCGAAGAAGAAGAAGAAGGAGGAGAACGAGGAGCAGTGAGAAGGAAGAGAGCGAGGAGTGGTGGGAAGGAGGGGCGCGCGTGCCCCCTCTCCCCCCTAATTATAGCCCCGTGGGCTGCGAAGCCGAGGGGACGGTCGTGGGGATTTACTGCGCCCACGGCCCCACGACCCCCACGTTCCACGATAAAGTTACTGCATGCAGTAACTCCACGGGAATCCCAACCGTCCACCGGGGCCGCAGCGGATCCGCTCGGGCGCCAAGGCGCGGTAGTGGCGGGCCCCGCCTATGGGCCTGTCCCGTCGCGTGCGTAGGCTGGCAGGACGGCCTAGCCACGTGTCATCGCATGACAGGCCTAGAATGGGCGGCGGCCTGGAGGCTTAGCTAGCACTCTACTTGGATCCCGCCGCGACGTTCGAAATATTGTGTGAGTCGGAATTGAGTGAGTCCGAATTGAGCGAGTCCGACTCCTTCTAGTCGGCCCGGCAGAAGTCAATCAAAGACCATGTGTCGAGCACCCGGAAAGAGAAACTGTTGAGGCTTCTCGGCCGATCGTCCGGGGCGCCTCACCAGCTTCGGGGACTACTGTTGGAGTAATGGGCCACGGGTAGGCCAACCCGAGCCCCAGAACCTTTCAAGACATCGGGGCAGGCTGCGCCCCTCAAGACCCCAGGACGAAGAGCCGCCTTCAAGAAGCCAACGGCAGGATGGCCAACTGACCACTCACGGCCGAGTCCTAGGGACGACTTCAGGGAAAGCCGACTCCCGACTGGCGACTTCCAGAGAAGCCGGCTTTGGGGAGTCGGCCTGCGACTCCAACACCCCCCATGACCTCATCAAGTGGGACGGGGCACGGGAGTGGCAACGATGAAGCCCGCCCCTGCCCCTTACCAAGGGCAGGCATGGCCACAGCATGCCGTACCCCGGAAGATCTCCGTGCGGCGTGGCACTGTTGCCATGCCGGCCCTAACATCAGCACCGCAGGGCCGAATCCTGCACCCACGACGGCTTGTCTATACGGCCTAGAGGCAGTGGGTCCCACCAGTCAGTGAGACCCCAGGAGACGGCAAGAAGACCACCAATCAAACCCGTCGGGAGTCGGCCCCTGGGAGTCAGCCGAGCCCTCCCACGGGGCCCACGCGCCATTAATCAAGATGTGATGGGGAGTGGCAATAGTGATTGCCCGCCAAGCGGCGGGGCTATTGCCACGACCTCATGATCAAGCCCGCGTCATCCGAAGCACGGCTACAGTAACCAGCAGCCGGCAAGACCCGCCAGCGGCAGACGCGGCCTGTCGGCTCCGTACCAGGCCAGTCAGCAGGGCCCGCCAGCTGGCGGGCCCCAGCGGTCGGCAGAGAAGACGGAGGCCAGAGGCGCTGACGGCTGGTCCCGCGTCTAGCCGGATTACCATTGTACCCCTAGGGGGTAGGCCTATATAAACCCCCTAGGGCACCCATGCAAAGGGTTGGAACCCATTAGCTCTAGACCAGATCATATAGAAGGGAGAGAGCTAGCCTCGCCCTCTCCAACCACCAGAAAACAGCTCAAGGAGCAACCGTGTAAACACTTTGCCATAGTGATTATGCGGAGATCCCGCAGAGCAGCAGTAGGGGTATTATCTCCCCGGAGAGCCCTGAAGCTGGGTAAGATTCGCCGGCGTGCATGCCTTTGCCTCATCCCGTTTCCAGGCACCGGCGACGTTCTACTCTCCCCCACCATGATAAGCCATCCTTTGGCATATGTCGCACCCAACCCCCGACAGTACTAGTGCTAGTACTTAGGTTATAAAAAGGGGAACTACCTAACCGAAAATTACTCTACCTTTCCTCCTCATAAGGGCTCCTTCTTCGTCCGTCCTTGCCATGTCCGATGCGTAGAGCTCTAGGTCGAGAACTACTCGTAACAAGGGAGCGACAACCAAGGCTGTGGAAAAAAAGAGGGCTCGCTGCCACGCAGAGACCTCAAAAGATCTCTCACGGGCTGGCGATGGCTCCCAGGAGCGCCCTAGCCGCGGAGGCGAACATGCCGAGCTGGCGGAGCTGGAGTCGTTATCCCTCGACGGCATGCCCGATCAGCTCAATAAGCACCTCAATAAGCAGAAGGAGTTCATCCATGGCTTGGTGGAGCTGCTGAAGGAGAGCCTCGATGACATGCCCGCTGAGCTGAATAAGCAGGGGGAGTTTACCGCCGGCTTGGTGATGCTATTGAAGAAGAGAATTGCCTGGGAGAAGAAGGTGACCGATGAAATCCTGCAACTTAAGGAGGACAAGGCGAAGCTCTGCCACGAGCTCGACCTGCTGAAGGAGAAGAAAGCCGGCTTGAAGAAGCTGCATGAGAGTAGTAGTTCCTCGATGAAGATGTTGCAGGCCCTCATCATGGAACAGAAGGAGGAGTTGGTGAAGCTCCGCATCGAGCACCTGGCTACTGTTAAGGTACGTAATGTGTCCGTGGAACAAATGATGAAGGCTCGTGTCGAGAAATCCCGCGTCATGGACAGAATGAAGAAGATGGTGGAGGAGACGCACAAGGAGATGGAGGTCGTGGATGCGATGAAAAAGCATTTATGACTCCGCGGCGAATTAGATTATTTGGGGTGATAATCTTCCTTCTTCTTTTGCTCATGTGTTTCTTCTTTTGCTTCGGGTGTTTCGCCGCACATGTCATGTTCTCTGCGAGGCATAAATAGAACAATGCTAACAATGAGAGGACTAGCAAAATAGATCATTTTTATCGCCATATGGCACTGGGCTGTCATGTTTCGTGCTCCTCCGTCGTAGTACTACTACTCAAGTGGAAAACTTGAGTATACCGCACGGTTCTTTGCTCCTCCTCAGGTCATCGGCACATTTATATGTGCAGCCAAATCACAAGGCCCCGCCTTCCAGCTATAATGAGCCGTCAAATCACAAAGGCCCTCTCCTCTCGTGAAAAGGACCAAGATAGCTACCCCACCCTCTATCCTTTTAAAAAATGTATACATTTGTATAGTAGTAGTATTGATGGCTTGCGCCATGGAGCAAAACTAACAAGATGAAATTAAAGAAAAAAGGTGGTACATATAGAGAGCGCTCGTCGCCAAATTATGCATATACTATACGACACTACCCACTATGAAGGTACTAGTAACACTGACTAGTAACTAGCCTATGTTACTCTCCACTATGACCAGCCAAAGTCGAGGCGCAGATACCAACGAGGGCCTGGTTGTGTCTATACTTGGACAACTCACCCGACTGCATGCGCACCAGGCAGACGAAGCTCGTGTCGTGTTAGTGCCGTCTGCGGCCCGCACATTAACCAAAACATCACGCCTCCATCTTAGCCTCTAAGTTTTAAACTTCTCAATCTCAAGGCCAAGGAGCAACGTGAAACCTATGATAGAGCCAATCGGATGGTTGAGAACAATACAATTCGTAGCTAGAGATGCGTGTGTGAGAGAGGATGAGTGCGTGCGTGCACCTCTTCTAAGAGAACAAGTGTATGTGGGTGGCATCGACCTAGGAAGCAGTGATGGTGCGTGCGAGAAGTCCCGGGAGATAGGTGTAATGCATCTAAAAAAAGACTAGTCTATAGCTTGCCACGAGGCTATTCCTGTCGAACGCCAAGCGTAAGATATGTATCTGACGGTGCCAGTTTTTGCACGTATACAACAGTAGAAAAAGAACTAGTACCATGGCATATGCTACACCATGGCCGAGAAAATGTGCCGACGTTACGCCATCCGGGAATAGTGCCGCACTTCGAAACTAGAACCGTCAATAAATTTTGAGCGCGTCTCGTCACATTCCAAATTACTACTACTACCACGCTATATTTAATTGCAAACCTGTTCACACTAATCACAACCTAAATGGTTTCCCACTTAGGAGCGTATTAGTAGTACTCGGTTATATGTACTACTATGCTAAGATGACTGCACATTCCTCCTCAACCTCTCATCCACAAAAAACAATCAAGTCAATCAAGCCATGGCCAGCGTGAGTTCTGGGTCGAGAGAATTCCACCAAGGAGAGGTGAGCATGGAAGAGGAAGCACGAGAGATGTCCCGCCTCGCCGCGAAAGCAGCTGACATGTCCAGCCGCCCAGCAGTAGCAGCACAGAGGTCCCGCCATGCCGCCGAAGCAACACGGAGGTCCCATCGCACCGTCGATGTAGCAGACTGGTCCGGCCACGCCGCGGAAGCAGCAGAGATGTCCCGTCGCGCCGCCGAAGCAGCATGGAGGTCCCGCCACGCCGTGGCGGCCTGGGAAAATTTCTCGCGAGCAGGCGAGGACTCTTATAGGCGCATGCATGCGATGGTCCACGGCCAGATGGATCGGATCTCTAGCTGGGCGAGGTTGCAGGACGAGGCTACAACTAGAGGAGGGAAATGCGAAGCTCTGGGCGAGCGCGACCTGCTGAGGGCGAAGATCGCCGGAAGGGCGAAGCAGGAGGAGGAGACCGCTACCTTGTTGCAGAGGATGGGCGTCATCGTCAAGAAACTTATGGACGATAATGCCATGCTTTGCATCGAGCGCAACAGGCTGGTGGTGGAATCTATGGATGTTGCCAAGTAGCATATTAAGGACATGAAACAGATGAAAGAGATCATCGCCCGCCGCGAGAACTAGTCTCCGCGACCTGCAGCGCATAAACAAAGTAGAGATTAGCGAGCCAGATCGTTCTATGCGTCTTCCTTCTTCTTTTGCCCTTGTGTATTTCGGGCGTAGCCGCATGTGGCTTTTTTAATTATCTGCCTAATTATGTAAGAAAATTATTATCCACTCTCATCGTCCTTACATCAAGATCCGTGCAAAATTTTCTTTTCAGATTTTCTTTTTTCTCTCTTAAATCTTAGTTGAGTGAGACATTGCCACGCCATTAAACAGAGGCTCGGGCGCCATTAATGGAGACCTTGGGAGAGAGGTGGACGGCATATGGAGGTCAAAGGGCTCTCCTCCCGATAAGCACGCGCAGGGGTCTGATCACACGCCTCCCTACTCAAATAGCTACCATGCACGGCGCCTCCTAGCTAATAAAAAAGGGGATGCGTGGCGGCACTAAATGGTAAAGAACAACCATGGTTTCAATAATACTTGTGTTTCCGATTGTAACATGACAACACTTGTTCCAAACTGACTTTGTTGAGTGTTAATGTGTGCGCCTTCGCAAATCGGACAGCAAAATTACCACAGCATGTTGCTGCCATGTCATGACACCAAGCCAAGTTTCATGATTTTCATGTGTGTTTCGGATTTACAGGAATTAAAAAACCAAGTTTATCAATGTTTCCAGCCGAGCCATGACGCCCAGATGTTTGAATTTCATTCCATTTCTGGCATGGGACCTAGAAATTTACCCGAGGACACACATGTGAATTTTCAACCAGCTTTGGTGCAATGGAGCATGTGCTTGTATTTAAAATTTGAATTATGCACACAAAGGTGACACGTTCCCTCTCAGAACCACGAGCCTTCTTGAGAGAAGCTCCGGTTTGCAAGAAACTTATACCAAAACTTGTTCCTATTCTGCAATTTTTTTACCACAGCATGGTAGTACCATGACATGACACCATGCCAAGTTTCATGATTTTCAGGCGTGTTTTGGATTTACAAGAATTTTAAAACCAAGCTTCTCAATGTTCTCGGCCGAACCACGATGCCCAGATGTTTGAATTTCATTCCCATTTCTTGCATGGGACCTAGAAATTCACCCGAGGACACACATGTGATTTTTCAATAAACTTTGGTGCACGAGAGCATTGCTTGTAGTTCAAATTTGAATTATGCACATTAAATGACCAAAAACTCAATTAATGTATAAAAAGGCCAAACGAACCCAGAATAATTCCAAAATTTAACAGGGCAATCATATAGTTCTATGTTTTCTCTGTAAGAAAATCTGGGGGGAGGCAGCGTATATTGTTTCGCACACAAAGGTATAAAGAAATAAAGAAATTAGCATACCTATTTAATTCTTGGGTTCTTATTATTTATGCCACTAGTTGTGTATCACTACTCAGTTTTGCCATTAGAAGTTACAACTACTCAAAAAATGCCATCGATCTGTGAGATGCCTGCTCAAAAATGCAATTAGATATCTAAAAAATGCCATCGTTAAGTTGGATGTTTGCTCAGAAATGCTATTAGACATTGTTATTTTCACGTCAAAGTGTCAAACCCATTGACCATGTTACATGACAAAAATAAGCCATTCTCACAATGATAAGTTAATGGTGTCCACCTCAAATAAAACTAAGCACCCTGGAATTCTTTGACAAAACTAAGCACCCTGAAATTCTTTGACAACTAAACTGCTGGCTATATGATGTTGGCCATATATATTGTACGTATATAATGCGAAGAAACGAGTGGTAGTACTATACAAACTAAAATATGAAATGTACAAAATATAACGAGAAAAAACATAACATAGTTCTGCTGGGGGCTCAGCACAACACACCCCTCAAATAAAACTAAGCACACCAGAAATTAAACTAAGAAACTAATCCAGTAGACACTGCATTAGAACCACCATGAGCAACGACACTGCCACCTTACTTGGAGTCTTCGTCCACGTCCTCGACTTCTTCCTTGTCACTCTTCATCTTGGGAGATACTTCTTTTCTTGAACGGCACACATGGCTCTTGCTCTTCATCCAACCCTTGTAGATATTGAAACAAAGGTAGCCATCCATTGCAGTGTAGTGGATGTCGTCTATATCTAGTACGGTCCACCGCCATGCACGATGAAACGTGTGCGGAGGTTTCTTCAGTTCACCGTACGAAGGAGGAACCATGGCTCCTGCCAGGGTCAGCATTGAAGGCTGATCACGGGAGGGCACCATCCCTTCCTTCTGGAGGTCGAAGGGGTCGCCTACAACGAGGCCTATGTGACCCAGGATTTCCTTGTCATTCGTAAAGTCTACAGTAACGAATTTGACTCGGCCGCCCTTGAGGAACTCCTTAAATTCCTCGCACTCAACGTCAGCATGGCATATGTGGTAGACCAAGCATAATTCATGCACGCAAACCTGGATCACGGTGGGCTTCTTCTTCTCTGCCTCCTTTAGATTCTTCTCACTTCCCAGGACTGTGGTGTACTCAACATCTAGCACAGCGACCCACTCATCGTTTGAGTTTTTGAGCATGCGTTTGAAGCAAGCAAGGCATCCTTTCACTGTTGTGGAAGAACGGGTGTAGATGACGTCGAACTCATCGCCGGTTATGGTTCTAACATTGTACTCACCACCGATCATGGAGATTTGGGACGCCATGGATTTGGGAGGAGGGTTAGGATTAGTGGAACTGCCTTAATGCGAAAGGACGGGATGACTAGGAGCGGTTTATTGATTGTAAAAATGTCGAGTGGGGGGCGCGTGCGAATGGTAGGGTAGTGGCTTGCCTGGTGGATAAATGGATTCATGCACAGTACTATGGGGGCCCAATTAGATGTCATGTCTACTCGACGCCCAATTAAATGGCTTTTGATGTCATGTCAAGCGTCGGGAAAATTACAGGTGATACAAAGCTTTCCATTCTCCCATGATACGGGCTTCCGAGAGCCCTTGGATCTGAGATCAAACGGTTGCATGGCGTAATTCTAGACCTATGGGTGAATATCCTATCCTGTAGGGCTATTCTGCAAATTTTTAGCAACTTAGCATGCGACTGTTCAATCTCAGATCCAAGGGCTGCCAGCAGCCCGTATCATGGTCGCGCCTACCACGACCGTCGCCTCGCTTGCGCGGTCGCGCCCTTGGAGATTTAACACGGTGCGTTAGGCTATCTGATGTTGGCATGTCATACATAGTCATCATGTAGTCACTCATACATCAAGGTTAGCTATAAGGTTGGCTATAAGAGTACTGTTGTTTATTTCTCTCTGTATCTTTCTTCGTAGTATCTATTGCATTTTCCAAGGAGTGACCTCTTCCAATGAAATGGTGCTTAGGTGAGGTGCTATGGGCATTAAATGGCTTAGCAACTCAAGTCCCCAATGCATAGGTGCTTAGTTTTTTGTTGCTAAGTTTGCTTCATCTAGGTACACACGCTAATCACCGTTTCTTCCTAGGGTCACCAAACTAGTCTCTCTCTTCTTAATTAACTTTCCACATCAGACTTTTTGCCTATGTTGCAGGCTTGGCACCTGTAGGATCAAGTATAATAGTGGGCTATAAGCCCGCTTTACATGGCATTTTTCCTTATGTGGGGGAAAGAGGCAAGGAAAAGCGGAGGAGTGGGCTCTCAAGGAAGAGCCAGCCTATACATGGTGGAGCATCGGGAGAGGCACCTGTATGGAGGTGGTCAGGAATCGGGAGACTCACGCCGGCCGTAGCGCCGCAGTTAAAATGATAATGGCAAGTCAAATCACTGGTCCCCACCTATCCAGCAGTAACTTACTGTCAAATCACATAGCCCTACGTTTGCAACATCCTACTCCCTCATCTTCTCGCGTCTCTGTCGAAATGACTAGGCGGAACTGCCCTGCCTACCGCGCGGGAAAAGCCCCGCCCTCGACTTTTAAATAGTACAATATACTAAATTTGTATCCATGGATTGCGCCATGGAGCAAAGCCTCAAGAAAATGGCAGTACACACGTACGGAGTATACAGCATGCCCGTCGCGTTCGCGCGCACCAAAGACGGTCGGTCAGTCTGGCACGCCGCTCTCCGAATGGAACGCGCGTCATATTGCGTTTGCACACACATGTGGGACCACAATTGAGAACCGACCATAGGCACACTCCCCGGCCCCGCAAGTCGGGTGAGTTAATAGAAGAGAGAGACGAGCGATAGTACTAGTAGAGAAGTGGTGTAGGAGTACATACGTTGGTACCTGGACGATCCCTGCAAGACACGGAAGATCATTTCGTCCATGCATGTGACCAGACTCCTGCAGACACGCCTGGATTGGCTATCGTCTACATATCGTGCAGGCTGTGTTGTACATGGTTGTAGTTCTGGTGAGAAATAAAAAAAAAGGTTTCTTGTCATGTCCCAAAATTAGGTGTCATGTGCTTCGGATCACTGCAAGGGTTAAATAGCGACAACTGAGTTGGGCTAGTCATTGGGGGCACATGCACGAAGACTACTCGGCTGCCATATAGGTCAAGCCGGCTATGTTAATTAGGACATCTATCGACGGACCCCTTTTCTACGAGTTTATCTTTAATTTGAGCTTTGATCCTCGTCTAGTTTATCCGTAGGGATTCATCTTGTCTCCTTTGGGCAGTGAGGTTATGATTTCTTGTCATGTGGCATTTTTTCGTGTTATATGTTATAATCCGGTGCTTCAGATCAAAATGACGACAACTGCGCCTCCGGGGCATGTGCATGAAGACTTCTCGACAGTCATTGCCGAGGTCAAGCCGGCTCCGGCCGGTAGACAAAAGAAAACTAGTACTCCAATATATACTCAGGGCCTCCGCGCTTGCTTGCTAGTGTTTCTTTCTTCACACTGTCTCGTTCTCTCCAGATCTAAACACGACAGCGGTGGCCGTCGGTGTCAAAACTAGCGGATCTCGGGTAGGGGGTCCTGAACTGTGTGTCTAAGGTTGATGGTAACAGGAGGCAGGGGACACGATGTTTACCCAGGTTCGGGCCCTCTCTATGGAGGTAATACCCTACTTCCTGCTTGCTTGATTGATCTTGATGAATATGATGTTACAAGAGTTGATATACCACGAGATCGTAATAGCTAAACCCTGGAAGTCTAGCCTATATGACTACATTATTGAGTATATATTCTTTCCGGACTACACCATCTGGTTTATATAGACACCGAGGGGATCTAGGGTCACATAGAGTCGGTTACATAAGATGGAATCTTGATAGTTGTTCGCCAAGCTTGCCTTCCATGCCAAGGAGAGTCCCATCCGGACATGGGCACCATCTTCGGTCTTCATATCTTGACAGCCTGAGGGAGTCCTGGGTTAGGGGGTATCCGGACAGCCAGACTATATCCTTTGGCCGGACTGTTGGACTATAAAGATACAAGATTGAAGACTTCGTCCCGTGTCCGGATGGGACTCTCCTTGGTGTGGAAGGCAAGCTTGGCAGTATGGAAATGTAGATCTCCTTCCTTGTAACTGACTCTGTGTAACCCTAGCTCCCTCTGGTGTCTATATAAACCGGTGGGTTTAGTCCGTAGGACCAACAAAAACAATCATACCATAGGCTAGCTTCTAGGGTTTAGCCTCTCTGATCTCGTGGTAGATCAACTCTTGTACTACTCATATTATCAAGAACAATCAAGTAGGACGTAGGGTATTACCTCCATCAAGAGGGTCCGAACCTGGGTAAACATCGTGTCCCCTGCCTCCTGTTACCATCCGCCTAGACGCACAGTTCGGGACACCCTACCCGGGATCCGCCGGTTTTGACACCGACATTGGTGCTTTCATTGTGAGTTCCTCTGTGTCGTCATCGTTAGGCTGGATGGCTCCTTCAATCATCGATAGCGATGCAGTCTGGGGTGAGACTTTTCTCGTCGGACAGATCTTTGTATTCGGCGGCTTCGCACTATGGGACAACTCGCTTGGCCATCTGGAGCAGATCGAGAGTTACGCCCCTGGCCACCAGGTCAGCTTTGGAAGCTTAAACTTCACGGCTGACATCCACGGAGAATTGATCTTCGACGGATTCGAGCCCTTGCTGAGTGTGCCGCACGGTCTCGATGAGCATGATTTAGCTCTACCATCGGACAGTGTTCGGGAGATCGCACCGGCGACCGCTCCGACCCTCAATTCGGAGCCAGTTGCACCATCCAAGGACGGGTGGATAGACCCCGCCACGGAGGCCGCATTTTCAGCGGCGATCGAGCCAAATACTGACCTTACCCTTCACGAGAGCCGTGACGCCGAACTGCCGGATTCTTCCCCGGCCACAGACTCCGAACCGCCTACGCCCGTGCCTATCGAATCCAACTGGGCGCCGATCATGGAGTTCACCTCCGCGGATATCTTTCAGCACTCACCCTTTGGCGACATACTGAACTCATTAAACTCTCTTTCCTTGTCAGGAGAGTCCTGACCGAACTATGGCCGGCCGGATCGGGATGCGGACGATGAAGAAATTCGCCGCCCACCCACCACCCACTTAGTAGCCACTCTCGACGACCTGACCGACATGCTCGACTTCGACTCTGAAGATATCGACGGTATGGATGACAATGCCGGAGACGAACAGCAGCCACTTCCCATAGGGCACTGGATGCCCACTTCATCATATGATGTATACATGGTGGACACACCCAAAGAAAACGACGACGAGGAACGGAAGGACGCAGCGAAGGATTGTTCCCTCGAGAAGCAGTCAACGCCGCAGCGTAAGCGCTGCTCCAAATCCCGCCTCGGCGGAAACATTGGTCATATAGACCCAGCGATAGAGCAAGGTGAGCCAGCGGAAGACAAACATCGAACCACCGTCCGACCACGGCAACACGGAGAATCAAACCGAACAACCCGACTCCGGTGAAGATAACAGTCCAGATGACATCACTCCTGACAAGCATCCCGAGCAACAGAATACCCATCAAAGGCTTGTTGCCACTGCAAGGAGTCTGAAAAAGCAGAAGCAAAGGCTCAGGGCTGCACAAGACACACTCAGAATTAGATGGAGTGAAGTACTCAACACTACAACAAAGTACGGCGGTAGTCTCCACACGAAGAGCTACCCGAAGCGAAAGCTGCTACCTGAATTCGATGAGGAGGCCTTAGATCCCTCGCAATCAAAAAACAAAACAACCATCTGGTCGGATAGACGACCTCGTGGCCAACCTAGAGCGGCAAACGATGCCACACACAAGCCAGTACGCGATCCACGTGAGGGCTCGCATCAAAAGGACGGCGCAACCAGATCCATCTACGGGCCAAGCAAGCATGGTCCAGCACGCAATGCAACACAACAAAAATCTGAACACCACGGTACACCCAAATACAGGGGTGCCGCACACCCCCTATGTTTCACTGATGAGGTTCTGGACCATGAATTTCCAGAGGGATTCAAACCCGTAAGCAGAGAGGCGTACGACGGAACGACAAACCCTGGGGTCTGGATTGAGGACTACATCCTCCACATCCACATGGCTCGAGCAGACGATCTCCATGCCATCAAGTACTTACCCCTCAAGCTGAAAGGGCCAGCTCGGCACTGGCTTAAAAGCCTCCCTGAAAACTCCATTGGAAGCTGGGAAGAGCTCGAGGACGCTTTTCAAGAAAATTTTCAAGGGACCTATGTCCGACCACCGGATGCAGACGATTTAAGTCATATAACTCAACAACCCGGAGAGTCATCCCGAAAGCTTTGGAACATGTTTCTCACTAAAAAGAACCAAATAGTCGACTGTCCGGATGCCGAAGCCTTAGCAGCTTTCAAGCATAGCGTTCGAGACAAATGGCTTGCCAGACACCTCGGCTAAGAAAAGCCGAGAACAATGGCAGCATTAACAAGCCTCATGACCCGCTTTTGCGTGGGCAAGGACAGCTGGTTGGCCCGATGTAGCACCAGCGACCCAAGTACATCCGAAGTCAGGGACGGAAACGGGAAGCAACGACGCAGCAAAAACAATCATCGGAATAAAGAAGACAACCCGAAGAGCACAACGGTAAACGCCGGATTCAGAAGCTCTCGGCTAGGCCAGCAAAAGCTGCCCTCCAAAGGCAACAGAGACGAACTGTCCAGCCTAAACAAGATTCTGGAGAAACTATGGCAGATCCACAGCACCCCCGATAAACCTGCGAATCATACCCATAGAGAATGTTGGGTCTTCAAGCAGTCCGGCAAACTCAACGCCGAACACAAGGGGCAGGATACACCAAGCGAAGACGAGGACGCGCCTCGCAAGCAAAGCACTGGGGAACAAAAGAAATTCCCACCAGAAGCCAAAACAGTAAACGTGTTACACGTGATGAAGGGGAGAAACAAAGCGGCACTCCTAGAGACACATGCCCCAGGGCCTATCACCGCGGAGTTCTGCCACTGGTCATCCAAACCGATCACCTTTGACCATCGGCATTACTCGGCAAGTATCCGGCATGCAGGATGGGCTGCCTTGGTGTTAGACCCGATAATTGATGGATAGTACTTCACACGAGTCCTGATGGACGGCGGCAGTATTTTAAACCTGATATATCAGGACACAGTCCGCAAAATGGGGATAGACCCAACAAAAATCAGCCATAGCAATACTACCTTTAAAGGAGTAACGCCAGGCCCAGAAGCCCATTGTACGGGCTCCCTGCTACTAGAGATTATATTCGGGTTCCCCGATAACTTCCGCGACGAAAAGTTAACTTTCCACATCGCTCCGTTCCAAAGTGGCTATCAAGCACTACTCGGACGTGAAGCTTTCGCTCCCTTTAACAGAATACCGCATTATGCTTCTCTCATGCTTAAGATGCCCGGTCCCCGTGGCATCATTACAGTAAATGGAAATATTGAGCGCTCCTTGCGCGCGAAAGACCATGCGGCTGCCTTGGCAGCCGCACACTAGACGGCCTCACCAACTAAAGCATCTGACAGGTCGTTAAGACCATGGACACGGTTAGACGAGTCTGGCGTAGCTATATATAATTGATACAGGTTTGATGGCTATACCCCTATAACAATACAAGGGGCTCAACGCGTGTAAAAAAGTGACAATTAGGCTCAACTTTACTCATCTTGAACTATACATGGTTTATTTAGTATAACCTACCTTTTGCATGACCACTTTTCAACTAAGTTCCTCTCTTTTACAGATAACCATCGTGCTACACCCGTCCTGGATATGGCACAACGGAGACACAGGCGCAGACGTGCAGCAAGGACCCGTTCTAAGTATTCTTTTTAGATTAAGACCCTGCGTAAACCTTTTTTACTGTCTCTTGTTGATACACATCCCCCGGATTCTCAGTACAATTGAGAAGGATGCTGACGTATTGGCATGTGGCCATGTCAGAATATTGCACGTACCTGGATACCAGGGGCTTATTACAAAGGGCACTGTTCAGCCCAGTTTACATCAAAAAGACCGAATACCTTAGGGAGTGTTCGGCGTCGCGAGTTTGTCCTTATATGCATCAGCTCCGAATCATGTCTTTGGTCAAATGTTGGGTTTGCCCGGCTCCTGTGTTTTGCTGCCTTACGTTCCGCTCTATCGGCTAAGGTGGCACCAGGAGAACTACTTCGATTGTGCCATGGTTCATCCGGACGAGCACCTCAGTAGAGAAAGCCGAAAACTGGCTGTCATGATATAGCGTGAGACTAGTCAACCACTTGATGACCTAGCGGAATCTTCGGGATTCCTCCGCCTTGACGAAGGGCCGTTTCCTGGCCAGGCATGTACGCGGCCCGAATTCGGATGAGCGTGGAGCCACAAGGGGCTATATAGTAGCCCCACTGTCAAACTCCTCTGGCTAAGTGAAAGTGTTAAAGCATCATAGTCCGATTGCCTAGTTCACTGCGCTATCACCTCCTTAATGGACCAAGACGTTGGATCAAGTGTGAACATGCATCTTCTATGAGCACCCCCGCATTATATGCTTGGGGGCTGAAGCCGACGACTGCCATCTTTCAGGTTATATACATATATACATACACGGTCGCACAGGAGGCATCATAGTACTTTCGGGCAAAAGTATAAATACAGCTTTGATAAACTCAATAAAAGATTGTTTTTACAAGGGAATACATGTCACTCAAACATAATATTCTTCGAGCACCGAGCCTCTATTGAACGAGCGCCTTCAAGAACTTCTTCAAAGTAGTGCTCGACAGCCACTCGGCCTATGGCCGAACCCTGCACCGCAACAGTGGTGGCATCCATCTCCGCCCAGTATGTTTTGACACGGGCAAGGGCCATCCGCGAGCCTTCTATGCACGCCGACCTCTTTACAACATCGATGCGTGGCACAACACCAAGGAATTGTTGCACTAAGCTAAAATAGCTATTCGGCTTTGGCCCTCCCGGCCACAGGTGATCCACAACAGACCTCAAGGCAAGTTCGGATAATCTATGGAGCTCGGCCCACTCGGCCATTTGCTCATTCAACAGCAGCGGACGGGCTGGAGCATGGAACTGTGACCAAAACAATTTTTCCACATCGCGATCTTTTTGAGCTTGGAAGTATTCGGCCACATCGGCAGCACTCGCCGCTAAGTCCAGATATGCATTCGCAAAATTCCATAGCCGGTCCAGAGGTGCCTACTTCGGATCCCCGAACTAAGTCCGCAACAAAAAGGGCTTCCCAGATACAATATCCGCAGCTTGATGCAGCTCCTCCTTCATCGCTCTAATTTTGGAGCGGGCTTCCTTGGCAGTCACCCGGGCCTTTTCCAGGTCCATCGCCTTCGCCCGGTTTTCTTCTTCAAGAAGCTAGTAACGGTCAACAACATCTTTTAACTCCATAGCCATCTTGGTTATCTTTTCTTTGCTCTCGCAATGCGCGGCCTATTCGTCCCTTAACTCTTCGGCCGCCGTTAAAGCGGCTGCATTGCTACTACTTGCTTGCTCCTTGGCTCGGGCAAGCTCCGCCCAAAGGGTTTGCACGGTGGCAGCTCCATCTGCAGTCACAACATATTAAAGATACTGGCATCATGCTACTCTTATTACGTGACAATCACCAGAAAAATCACTCACCCTATGCCTCGTCAAGCCGCTTGTTAACAAGCACGATGTCGGCATCTGCCGCATCTAGTTGCCGCCTTAGTTCGGCAAACCCATCAGTCCGGCTAGCCACCGGAGCTTCAATCACCTGCACATAAAGGCGGTTTGGTTACTACCTGGGACTATGATCCTCTGTTTGCCGCCATTTTCGACGACAACCAGAGTCTCAGGGGCTACTATCTACACAGGGCACATCTAAAAATGTGCGGTACTGTCAAATATGTACATCATTTCGCGTACCTCAAAACCCGTTAGTAGACTCATAAAGGCTTCATGCAACCTGCTTTTGGCGGACGAAATCCTTTCAATCACCGTACCCATCAATGTGCGGTGCTCTTCTGAGATAGCCGCTTGCTCTAGCAGATCCCTCAATACGTCCGACCGCACACCAGACGGTGCCGGACTCTTTCGATTGCTCTCTTCAAGAGCCAGATACTGAGGACTTCGGGTGGCCATAGGATTACCTTCTGGCCTTGCCGTATCAGGAGAAACCCTCTGGGACGACACCTCGGGGTCGCCCGCCTCATCAGGCGGTATGGAAGGGGGAGGCGTTTCGCTCTCCATCATCTCTGAAGAAGATCCCCTGAAGACGAGCTCTGCTGAGAAGGCCTAAGTTCCGAACTCCAAGATAAATGCTTCGGTTATCTTCCTCAGAAGTAAGGCGAGATATTTTCATTATTAAGTACCCTTTTACTTACAGCTCGGTGGAGGGCTGATCCCCTTGAGGGCATAGTGCGGCCAAGGTAGCCACCGGGGCAGGACCCTCCGGCGAAGATTTCTTCCCCCTTTTGGAGACCATTGTCTCCGGGTCCTCGGAGGCGGTCCTCTTCCTTCCCTGGGGAGAGGAAGTTTCAGTCCCTCCTCCCCGGCTAACCTCCTTTACGGAGGCACTAGCCCCTTGTTCCCCCCTTTATCCTCTCCTCAGGGCGCTTGATAAGGTGCGATCTCCAGCATCCTGGTTAGCACGGGACTTGGTGATGTCTCAGGGAGGGGGGCCGGACACCTGATCAACTTTGCCTGCGCTATCCAATCCTGGTCAAAGGTCAGCTTTTTTAGGGCGACATTGCGATAAATAAATGGACAGTGTGTTCGAATGCGGGGCTACTTACTTGAGTATCCGGGCGATTGCAGCTCAGACTTGCATCCTCAATGATGTCCGGACATATTATTTGTGGTCCGAAGAACAATTTGTACATCTCCTTGGGCGTCATGCCGAGGAAGTGTTGAATAGCACGCGGTCCTTCCGGGTTGAATTCCCACATGCGAAGGGGCCGGCGTTTGCAAGGCTGGACTCGACGAACTAGCATAACTTGCACTACCATAACCAGACTGAAATCTCTCTCAAAGAGATCTCGGATACAGCTTTGCAGTATTGGCACGTCCTTGGATGGACCCCAGTTCAGCCCCCTACAGATCCATGATGTCAGTTGTGGTGGGGGGCCTGAGCGAAAGGTGGGGGCCGCTACCCACTTGGCACTTCAGGGAGCCGTGATGTAGAACCACTCCCGCTGCCACAATCCGGACACCTCTGGGATGTTACCCTCAGGCCATGGAGCGTCAGCAATTTTGCTTATTAAAGCGCCTCCGCACGCTGCGTGCTGCCCCTCGATCATCTTTGGCTTCACATCGAAGGTCTTGAGCCACAGGCCGAAGTGAGGGGTAATGCGGAGGAAGGCCTCACATACGACAATAAATGACGAAATGTGAAGAAGGGAATCCGGGGCCAGATCGTGAAAATCTAGCCCATAATAGAACATAAGACCCCTAACAAAGGGATCCAGAGAGAGGCCTAGTCCTCAGAGGAAGTGGGAGACGAACACGACGCTTTCGTTGGGTTCGGGAGTAGGGACGACCTGCCCTCGGGCGGGCAGCCTATGCGAAATTTCGGCGGTCAGATATCTGGCCTCCCTCAACTTCTTGATGTCCTCCTCTGTAACGGAGGAAGGCATCCACCGGCCTTGAAGGATGGATCCGGACATGATTGATGGTCCGAAGCGCCTGGCCTGAGCTTTGGATGTTAGAACTCGAGGCGGGGGAAGGATTTTATTGAGCACGAGAGGGAAAAAAGAAAAAGCCTTGTCCCCTTTATAAAGAGGGTGAATATCAAGCATCCTCCTCGTGGCCGTTTGGGACTTGCCTAAGATCTATCAGTCCTACCAATAGAGACAGTTGCGTTACCCACGTCTATATTGACGAGAATCCCGTAATAAAGGGGACACGATCTCTGCTTTGACAAGAAGTGCCAAGGAAACCGCCTTGCGAAATACGCTGAGATGGGTTATGAAAAACGATTCGAATAAAGACCTGGCTGTGGTGTAATGTCACACTACGGGGTACATCAGTAGATTAGATTTGTGGAAATATTATTCTCTCTACGGTGGTATGTGGAACTTGTTTTGCAAAGCCGGACACAATCCTCATGTTCAAAATCTTCTATGAAGTATTCGGAGGAGGAACTCGCCTTGCAATGCCGAAGACAATCTGCGCGCCGGACTCATCGTCATTGAAGCCTGGTTTAGGGGCTACTGAGGGAGTCCTGGGTTAGGGGGTATCCGGACAGCCGGACTATATCCTTTGGCCGGACTGTTGGACTATGAAGTTACAAGATTGAAGACTTCGTCTCGTGTCTGGATGGGACTCTCCTTGGCGTGGAAGGCAAGCTTGGCAGTACGGATATGTAGATCTCCTTCCTTGTAACCGACTCTGTGTAACCCTAGCCCCCTCCGGTGTCTATATAAAGTGGAGGGTTTAGTCCGTACGACCAACAATAACAATCATACCATAGGCTAGCTTCTAGGGTTTAGCCTCTCTGATCTCGTGGTAGATCAACTCTTGTACTACTCATATTATCAAGAACAATCAAGCAGGACGTAGGGTATTACCTCCGTCAAGAGGGCCCGAACCTGGGTAAACATCGTGTCCCCTGCCTCCTGTTACCATCCGCCTAGACGCACAGTTTGGGACCCCCTACCCGAGATCCGCCAGTTTTGACACCGACAAAACCCATTAGTCCGGCCCATAGATAACAGGTCGGACGCCCGAGGACCCGTTAGTCCAGGACTCCCTCAGTACCCCTGAACCTGGCTTCAATGACAAGGTATCCGGCACGTAGTGCTGTCTTCGGCATTGCAAGGCGGGTTCGTCCTTCCGAACTCCTGAATAGTCTTCAGACGAATTGATCATGTCCGGAACTGTAACACACACCACACACAACCGTAGAGAAAATATAATAACACACGAGTCCAATCTGCTGACAACTTTAGTAATGTGACATTACGCCTGTCCGGTCATAATTTTGAACCATTTTTCGCCCCACGTTTTGAGACGCGGTTGTCATTGGCACGTCTTGTCAAAGCAGATATCGTGTTCCCTTATCATGGGATTCTCATTAATACGGGCATGGGTAACCCAACCGTGCCGTTTACACAGCCCTTGGGAGCAGGCGAATTTTAAGGCGAATGGGGGTGCTCGATATTCACTGCCCGTATAAGGAGATAAGATTCCCCTTTCTTCTCCCATGCTTTCCTCTTGCCTCTCCGTTCTTGAGCTCCAGTGCCCAAGTTCTCATTTCCCTTGTTCAAACAAGCACCCAACCATGTCCGGATCCGGAGCCGGCGGCAAGTGGATGACCGACTCCATTGAGAGGGAAGATATAGAGGAGCTCCGGGAGACCGGATACCTGGCCAAGGAGATCGTTCACTGACTTCCGGCCGAGGGATAGATCGTCCCCACCCCAAAGCCTCATGAGAGAGTGGTGTTCCTCACGCATTTTGTCCGCGGGCTAGGATTCCCTCTCCACCCGTTTGTCTGCGGATTGATGTTTTATTATGGGCTAGACGTCCATGATCTATCCCCCAACTTTGTCCTCAACATCTCGGCATTTATAGTCGTGTGTGAGGCCTTTCTCCGCATCCCACCTCACTTCGGCCTATGGCCGAAGACCTTTAATGTGAAGCCAAAGGTGGTGAGAGGCCAACATCAGAGTGCGGAGGAGCTATGTTGGGTAAGATGCCCCACGTCACCTGGCTTGAAGGTTCTTCCATGGAGATGGTGAAGGGGTGGCAATCAGGGTGGTTCTACATCACTGAGCCGCGTGAGACCAACTAGACGGCAGCCCCTAAATTCTGATCCGGAGTTCCAATGCGGCTCACCTCCTGGCAAGAGAAGGGTGTCAGTGTCAAAACCGGCGGATCTCGGGTAGGGGGTCCCGAACTGTGCATCTAGGATCGATGGTAACAGGAGACGGGGGACACGATGTTTACCCAGGTTCGGGCCCTCTCTATGTAGGTAATACCCTACTTCCTACTAGATTGATCTTGATGAATATGAGTGATGGAGTCCTGGATTAGGGGGTATCCGGACAGCCGGATTATATCCTTTGGCTGGACTGTTGGACTATGAAGACACAAGATTGAAGACTTCGTCCCGTGTCCGGATGGGACGCTACTTGGCGTGGAAGGCAAGCTAGGCGATACGGATATATATGTTTCGTCCTTTGTAACTGACCTTGTGTAACCCTAGCCCCCTCTGGTGTCTATATAAACCCGAGGGTTTTAGTCCGTGGGACAACATACAATCATACCATAGGCTAGCTTGTAGGGTTTAGCCTCTCCGATCTCATGGTAGATCAACTCTTGTACTACCCATATTATCAAGAATAAATCAAGCATGATGTAGGGTTTTGCCTCCATCAAGAGGGCCGAACCTAGGTAAAACATCGTGTCCCCTGCCTCCTGTTACCATCCGCCTTAGACGCACAGTTCGGGACCCCCTAACCGAGATCCGCCGGTTTTGACACCGACATTGGTGCTTTCATTGAGAGTTCCTCTGTGACGTCACCGTAACGTAGGATGCCTCATCTCATTGTTAAAAACAACATTACCACCGGGGGAGCCCTGGCTGTCGGCCAAACTCTCCGGCTAGGCAGTTTCGTCATGACCGCCTGTTCGGCTGCTGCACCGACGATGACTTCTCGGGTCATCGAAAACAGCCTCCACGTCGGCTCGGAATTCGCCGAGCAGATGAATCCAATGGAGTCCCTTCCCTAAACGAGCTCTTGGATCGCATTGCCGCCTTTGGAGTCACTACGGACTATGATTGGATTGGGCTTAAACCCGATCAAGGGGAGATTAACTCTCCACCGGTCACCCATCATGTTGCGGTGGTGGAGGAACAATGCGGCGACTCTTCCTCTATCTTGAGGACTAACTATTTCCAAATTCCTGAGCTCTCCGAGCCAGACACCCGTTTACTGGAGGACATCATCCAAACCCTGAACCTAGAGTCAGGCAGCGGGCCAGACTCATCGAGCAACATACCGGAATCCGAACTTCCAAGATCGGAAACTCCTCGCCCCCTGGGTCTCAGATCAGGTAGGAGTTCGGACTCAAATCCACCCACCCACCCAGACATAAATGATCTTTCCCACATCAGGCAAGAGCCCCATGAAACAGTACATCATTATTGGGTCAGATTCCTCCTTGGGATGAACAAGTTTAAGGACTGCCGCGAAGAAGACGCAGTCTCACTTTTCTGCAATAACTGCACAGACAAGGGAATCCTTAACGACATAAGTCGCCGTGACATATCATGCTTCGCCGACTTGGCGTCCATAGTACGAAAGTACTGTGCAATGGAAAGTACCTGGAAAACCAAAACGAAATTTTGGGATAATCCGGCTCCGAATATGCACCCAGTCCGAGGTAAAAGGGTGCACTATCATAAGACACCCAAGCTAATTACAAAGAAGCAAAAACCCTCTACAGGGCACGGAACCGTATTGGAGGGATGGCTTAACGGACCCTGCAAAATTCTTAGCACAACGGATACCATACCAACGCACAACCTTAGAGCATGTTGGATACTCCGGCAGGTGGCCAAAAGTGGTGAGGATCTTCTTATCCCAAATGCCACAGAACACCATCCCATGGATAACAATACGGTATTAACAGTCTTTGAGACCTTCGCATCAAATAATAGGCACAAGAGAACACTCCGCAGCATTGCCGAAATCTGCCATGTGACAGCAATAAATCCATGGAGTGACACGGCTATTACCTTCAATGCCAGTGACGAACCTGAATTCCTAACAGCCCGAGCACCAGCCGCACTGGTCCTCAGTCCAATCATGGACGACTTTCGACTCACCAAAGTACTCATGGACGGCGGCAGCGGATTAAACCTCATCTATTAGGAAACTCTTCAAAAAATGGAAATAGACTGGAACCGCATTGAGCAAAGTAGCACAACCTTCAGAGGAATCATCCCCAGTCAGGAAGCACGCTGCGCTGGGAAAATTACACTAGATGTGGTATTCGGCACGCCAGAGAACTATAGGTCCAAAGAAATTACATTTCAAGTGGCCCCATTCAGTAGTGGATACCACGCCCTTTTAAGACGTGAGGCGTTCACGATCTTCCAAGCCGTACCCCATTATGGGTACATGAAGCTCAAAATGCCCAGACCCAAAGGAATCATCACTCTCGCTAGTGATCCGGACACAGCACTCCGTGCCGAAAACAAAACAGCCGCATTGGCCCTTGAGGCATTATCCGAAGCCCTTTCGGCCGAGGAATTAACCACGCTACGCTCCACAGTGGACAAGGACGACGTAATGCTTGAAAAGAGATCCAAGTCCACCTCTTTTAAACCAGCGGACGAAATAGTTAAATTCCAAGTCCACCCAACGGACCCTACTAAAACAGCCTCCATCAGGGCATAGTTAAAACCCGCCGTGGACGCCGCACTACGAGAATTCCTGCGCGAGAATTGGGACATATTCGCCTGGCATCCCTCAGACATGCCAGGAATCCCACGCAGGCTGGCCGGGCATAGCCTCAACATCCTAAAGGGATTCAAGCCGGTCAAGCAGGCTCTTCGGCGTTTCTCCGAACCTAAGAGACAGGCCATGTGAGAGGAACTAGCCAAGCTATTAGAGGCCGGATTCATCAGAGAAATAAAACACCCGGACTGGCTAGCAAACCTGGTGATGGTACCAAAGAAGGACAAATCCTGGCACCTATGTGTCGATTTCAAGGACCTCAACAAGGCCTACCCAAAGGATCCCTTCCCCCTCCCCCGCATTGATCAAATTATCGATGCTACCGCAGGACACGAATCTTTGTGTTTCCTCGACGCATACTCCGGTTACCACCAAATCAAGATGGCGGAGTCCGACCAAGCCGCAACGGTTTCCTCAACGCATACTCCAGTTTTAACACAATGCCTTTTGGGCTAAAAAACGCCGGCGCAACATATCAGCACATGATTCAGATATGTCTGGAGAAAAAAATCGGCAAAACAGTAGAGGCATACGTCGATGATGTGGTCGTCAAAACCAAACACGTCGACTCTTTGATAGACAACTTGAGGCTCACATTTGACAACCTCCGAACATACGACATCAAGCTCAATCTGGAAAAATGCGTTTTCGGCATACCAGCTGGAAAGCTCCTGGGCTTCATTGTCTCCAGTAGAGGAATTGAAGCCAATCCGGCCAAAATCCGAGCTCTGACACAGTTGGCTACCCCAACGGACCTCAAACAAATCCAGAAATTAACTGGATGTGTGGCAGCTGTTAGCCGCTTCAACTCCCGCTTAGGAGAAAAGGCATTACCCCTCTATCGCCTCCTTCGGCGCACCGAACACTTCGAGTGGACGAACGCTGCCACAGCCGGATTGAAAGAAATAAAAGCCATACTGGCAACCAACCCAATCTTGGCCACGCCAAATGTCGGCGAACCAATGCTATTATACATTGCGGCAAGTCATCAAGTTGTAAGTGCAGTGCTCGTCGTCGAACGAGAAGGGGACGGACACAAATTCCCTCTTCAAAAGCCGGTATATTATGTATCCACTATCCTCACTCCATGCAAATCACGGTACCCACATTATCAAAAGATAGCTTATGCGGTATTCATGGCATCCAGGAAGCTGTGACACTACTTTCAAGAGTGTTCAATTACAGTAGCCTCGGAAGTACCACTTAATGATATTATAAACAACCGCGACGCCACGGGCCGGATTGCCAAATGGGCCATTGAGCTCCTCCCGTTCGACATAACATACAAACCTCGGTGAGCCATTAAATTGCAAGTATTGGCCGACTTTGTCGCCGAATGGACGGAAGCCAAACTCCCTAAAGAGTACGGCGCATACTCCAATTGGATCATGCACTTCGACGGCTCCAAAATGTTGGCTGGACTGGGGGCTGGCATCGTTCTAACATCCCCAACTGGAGATACAGTGCAATACGTACTGCAGATACTGTATACAGACTCCAACAATGCAGCCGAATACGAAGCCCTGTTACATGGTCTTCGGATGGCAGTTTCCATGGGCATTCAACGCCTGCAGGTGAGTGGGGATTCGAACCTCGTAATATCCCAAATAAATGGAGACTTTGATGCCAAGGATCCGAAGATGGCGGCCTATCATAACGCCACCCTAAAAATGTCAGCTCGGTTCGAGGGGCTCGAATTGCATCATGTGGCTTAGGAAGACAATCAGGCGGCGGATATCCTCGCCCGCATCGGTGCAGAACGCGATGCAGTCCCACCAACATCTTTTTAGAGAGGTTGTTTAAGCCATCCGTGGTATGGGAAGGGGACACCGGACATATTAGTCCAGACCCGGCCACAACACTCGATACCGAACACTCTGACATAATCGGAGGCTCTGCCACCGAAATAACACCTTCAGCCCACGTAATAATGGCCGTCATCGCCCCGTGGACCGAACCATTCCTGGCCTACCTAACTAGGCAGGAACTTCCCGAGGACCAAAATGAGGCACGCTGCATAGTGCGGCGATCTAAAGCCTACTGGATGCACGAGGGAGAGCTATATAAGAAAAGCACTACCGAAGTCCTTCAAAGGTGCATCTCCAAAGAGGAAGGGCGGAAGCTTTTGGCAGAAATTCACGCTGGACTCGGCGGCCACCACGCCGCAGCCTGGGCCCTTGTAAGCAAGGCCTTCCGTACAGGTTTTTATTGGCCAACGGCCTGGGCAGACGCACAAGACTTGGTCCAACGCTGCGCCGGTTGCCAGCTTTTTGCAAACCAAAGCCATATGCCACCCACCGCCCTCCAAACAATCCCCATTACCTGGCGTTTTGTGGTTTGGGGGCTTGACATGGTTGGACCCCTTGAAGGGGGAACCCATAAGAAAAAATACTTATTGGTCATGGTGGATAAATTCACCAAATGGATAGAAGCCAAACATGTTAAAACAGCCGAATCCGGACTGGTGATAGACTTCATATCCGGGGTTGTACGCCGTTATGGCGTCCCCCATAGCATCATCACTGACAACGGCACGAATTTCACGGCCGATGAGGTAAAACTCTGGTGCAACAACATGGGCATCAAGCTCGATTATGCTTCCGTCTATCACCCACAAACCAACGGCCAAGTCGAGCGAGCAAATGGTCTTATCATGAGCGGCATTAAACCCAGATTAGTGCGGTCCTTAACGGAGTCTAACACTCACTGGGTAGAGGAGCTCGACTCCGTACTCTAGGGGCTGCGGACCACGCCGAATCGTAGTACCGGATATACACCCTTCTTTATGGTGTACGGTGCAGAGGCAGTCTTTCCCTCTGACATAATTCATGACTCACCTCGAGTGCGCATGTACGAAGAAAGAGAAGCCGAGCTCGATCAGCAGGACAGTCTGGACACCCTGGAGGAGGAGCGCGACATAGCAAAAGCCCGTTCTGCATTTTATCAGCAACAGGCTCATAGATACCAAAGCAGAGAAGTACGGGCCAAAACTTATAATGTTGGTGAGTTAGTTCTACGCCTGCTGAAGAAGAAAAAGTCCAAGCTCGAGCCCAAAATGGGAAGGTCCATTCATTATTAACCAAGTTCTGACCGGTGGAGCGTACCGTCTGCAGGATGCATCAAATAATCGACTTGAGCCGAACCCATGGAACTCAGCGAGGCTCCGAAGATTCTACGCCTACCGCCGGACTATATGTTCGTCTCCTTCCTCTGTCCATTTTTTATAGATTACTGTCTTTTTTCTCTTTCTTTCTTTCATTCTTTCTCAAGGCCTTCAAGGGCCAACTTGTGCCTCGCTTGCACCCTATAGATGCGCTAACCGCGCTCATTATACCAGGGGGCTTCTTACACAGAAGCTTAATTATCTATCTGGGTTTCCTGCCCAGCACATGTGTTATTCTTCCGCATGTACCTTTTCTTCGCCATTATATGCATCGATATGACTTAAGTTTTGACCAAGCTGGGTTGCATGGCTCTTGTATTTATGCCCTATGTTCCCATTAATTCGGCTAGGGCATAAGGGGAGCACCTCTGCGATTGTTACTGCCGGGTCAGCCGGATGTGTACCTCAGACTAGGTGAAGCCGAAAGCTAGTATTCTTAAGGGAATATTCAGTCGGCGAATAAAAGATGATTTTTATTTATTTTCCACATGAGCCCCCAGATGTTTTTTGCCTGTGTTTCCTCTCGCAGTCCGGACATGCACTTTAGGGCATGCGTACCCAGGGAAAGGAACCCTTAACAGAACTACTCTCCCTGGAAGATGTTTCTTACTACCCATGTAATATAACATAACTAGTTGGGCACTTGTCTGTTAAAGCACTAATGACCCCTACGCCTGATCTCCACGCATACCCGGTTCTTATATAACTGAGCGGGTATTCAGATACACTCCGGACTATCGGGTCCAGAGGTTGAAGCGAAAAGGTCCGCAATGACAAATGATCTAAAAGCCGGCTAGAAGGCATTATACATGTCACTTTAATTACATAGTCATGTAGACTGATTAAATTCCTCTTCTATACCATCCAACTAGCGGTCTAGCCTACAATCCTGTTGGGAATACTTTGCGGCTAATTCTACCTACCCATAGACTAAGCTAACGGGGATCTCTTTCCCGTCAGGCCCCACAGGTCCGACTTCGGCCATGTGATTTCGGTCAGCCTTGGTATACCGCGTCTTCACCATGGCCCAGGCTTCCCGGGCACCTTGACGGCAGGCAGATATCTTCCATAATTGGAAGCGCAGCCGTACTCCCTTGAGCTTCTCCACAGGCTCTCCAACGCCTTCTGGCAGGGAGACGGATGGCCACAAGGCTTGGGCAATACCTTTCATCACCTGCCGGACTTGTTCGTGTAGTTGTGAGCGCTTGGATAGAAGATCACCCACAGACCCGGGCATCTCCTCTGCGGGACGACCAGTCAGCATACCTGCAGACATAACTCTGTTAGCCGGCTTCTCCGTCGTCCCCTTTATTAAGGGTTCGTTCAAGCACTTACTGAATATGCCGCGTCGAAGCCGCTTGTTCTCCTTCTCGGAGTCCGCAAGCTGGGCACGAATATCTTTTAGTTCCACGCTCAGCTTGGTATTGGCGTCTTGGAGATTGTTTTTCTCCTGCCTGACCTCAGTCAGCACGCGTTCGCCAGCCTTTAGCTGTCGTATGGCGTGCTGCTCCTCCGGATTCTATCCGGATTCATCTGCAAACATCTATTGTTAGATCTACAGCCATGCCGCATGCCATATGGTACCTATCATTCTTTGAAAGGAATGTTACCAGCTGGGGACTTTTTCGGTTCCTTCAATGCGGCGACTGCGGCCCAAAGTTGGGTCTTGCATTCCTCCAGCTCCTGTGACAGTCGACTATTCTTCTCTGTAAGAACCTGCACATTCATATGATCCTTAAATCAGTTTTGCTAACTGCTTCAAGTCTCAGGGGCTACTGATACATATAATCATCAGATTTACTTACCCGCACATCCTTTACATACTGATCGATGGCTCTGGCTAGACCATTTTGAGTAGCACGAAGGTACGCTTCTCCAGAATTGAAGGCTTCAAATGCCTCTGGTGAGAAGCAAATGTCGCGGAGTACGGCCCGGCGACGCCAATGATTCATGGCGCTCTCCACTTCTGAATTTGTAGCGGATAGCCTATCTTCATCCTCTGTAGGGGGAGTATCCGGCGTTCGCCCTATGTCGGCTTCCGCCTCTATGTCCGGCCCTGGAGCCCGACTGGTGGAAGCATGATCGGCAGCCTCACCGGACATATTCCGGCGAGCGTTTCAAGAAAGACGACAACCACAGAGCGGGGTTTCTGTCATACCTCTGCGCCGGCTTCTCCGTCCTGACCGCCTTCCTTTTTGACCTGCCCGGCCTCGGTGCCCCTTGTGGGCAAGTTGCTGCGGGTTCGGCATCGCGTCCCAAATCCCTTCCCTGTAAAACACCATGTGTATATGGTAGGTGAAGTGTCTAAAAGGGGATCCTAGTTTTGGGAGTTGGGATTTTTGGTTTTTCTTACATGCGACGCAGGAAGTAGTCCGGGATAGTCGGCCGTAATGGCCACCATGGCGTCATCACAGCTTAATTGATAGAACTGTCGGTCTATCAGCTCCATGAATATATCCGGATCTTCTTCGAGTTGGGGACAAAGGGCCCGGTCAGGGTCCTCTGGTTGTGGAGGTGGGCTGCTGACCTCCCTTATGGCTCTTCACAGTTCCTGCTGCAAAATGACAAGGTGAGTATCTACGACAAAGAATGCGGGAAGAATGGAAATAAGGAGATATAGCTTACCCAGCTTGGAGGGTTGTACATGGAGAATCCATCCCGTGGCTTGATGCGGACGAACTCCTCTCCGTCTCCTTTGAATAGTTCGGACAGAATTTTTGCCTATGCGGCAGCGTTGTCCGGACCCTTACGCCAGCAACGGGTGGCATCATCTTCCCCGTTAAAACACCACAGGGGGAGCCCTCTATATTGAAGTGGCTGCACTCCCCTCATTATGCATATACATAACCTCGATTACTGTTAATCCTGATTGAGCCAGTGCTTTAATCCGGTTCATCAGGTACATGACTTCTCCATTGTCTTCCTCCTAGGGGCTCCGTGGGCGCCAACTTCGGCGTTTCCTCAGAGGAGCATTGCTGAACTCAGGAAGCCCCGCCGAACAGGGTCCAGAAGGAGGATGTCCTCCATATAAAACCATTCCGAAGGCCAGTCTTCGGACGTCTTCTTCGGAGTACAGGACAGGTATCCAGTTCCGGCGATGCACCATATTTCGGCTCTGCCCACTTGATAAGGTGACCCCTTCTGTGTGCGAGGGACGAGGCAAAACAACCTTTTCCACAGCTTGAAATGAGCCTCGCAGCCCAGGAATAACTCGCAGACGGCGACATAGCCAGTGATGTGTAAAATGGAAGCAGGGGTGAAATTACGCAATTCGAGGCCGTAAAACTCCAGGAGCCCACGGAGGAACGGATGAATCAGAAATCCGAGTCCCCTCAATAAATAAGGGACAAGGCATACCCGCTCCCCCGTAGAGGGGCTAGGGAAGATCTCCGCTTGCTCCCCGTCATTGTAGGTGGCGAGCCCGGCTCGGACGGGCACCATATACGCCGGAGGGAGAAATCCCTTAGTCTGCAGTTTGACTAATCGACAGTGTGGGACTGAACACCTCCCCCAATCACCGGGCTTAGGGCTACGGGGGCAGGAGGAGGAGCTGCGAAGGTCGGCCATGCTGGAATGGATCTTTCCGAAGCATGCTCTGATGGATTCTCGCTGGGGGAGGATGGTACGGATCGGATCCAAGAATCCCTATCCCTTTAATAGACAATTTATTTATCTGGCTAGGGGGGCAAATGTAAAAACGCCCTGGCGCCTTGTTTTCATTCGACGCGTGCGAGATAGTCCTTATTTGGCACAAAAGCCAAGAGGTTCAACATTTATGAGGCCGGACACTTCTTACAAACATTTGAAATTTGGAGAAGAACCCCCCTTGCAATGCCGAAGACAACACTGCGCGCCGGACTCATTGTCATTGAAGCCTGGTTCGGGGGCTACTGAGGGAGTCCTGGATTATGGGGTATCCGGACAGCCGGATTATATCCTTTGGCCGGACTGTTGGACTATGAAGACATAAGATTGAAGAGTTCGTCCCGTATCCGGATGGGACTCTACTTGGCGTGGAATGCAAGCTAGGTGATACAGATCATACCATAGGCTTGTGTAACCCTAGCCTCCTCCGGTGTCTATATAAACCAGAGGGTTTTAGTCTGTAGGACAACATACAATCATACCATAGGCTAGCTTCTAGGGTTTAGCCTCTCCGATCTCATGGTAGATCAACTCTTGTACTACCCATATTATCAAGAATAAATCAAGAAGGACGTAGGGTTTTACCTCCATCAAGAGGGCCTGAACATGGGTAAAACATCGTGTCCCCTGCCTCCTGTTACCATCCGCCTTAGACGCACAGTTTGGGACCCCCTACCCGAGATCCGCCGGTTTTGACACCGACAATGAGTATTACAAGAGTTGATCTATCACGAGATCGTAATGGCTAAACCCTAGAAGTCTAGCCTATGTGGATATGGTAATGAGTATATGTGGTGTCATTTCCAGACTATCCCCGTCGGTTTTTATATAGACACTGAGGGGATCTAGGGTTTACATGGAGTCGGTTACATAAGAAGGAATCTTCGGTCGCCAAGCTTGCCTTCCACGTCAAGTAGAGTCCAATCCGGACACGGTGCAGTCTTCGGCCTTCATGTCTTCACAGCCCATCAGTCCGGCCCATGGATAACAGGTCAGACGCCCGAGGACCCCTTAGTCCGGGACTCCCTCAGTAGCCCCTAAACCTGGCTTTCAATGACGAGGAGTCCGGCACGCAGATTGTCTTCGACATTGTAAGGCGGGTTCCCCTTTCTCCGAACTCCAAGATAGTATTCGGATGCAATGATCGTATCCTGACCTGTTACGCACACCATACACAACCGCAGAGAGAATATAATATTTTCATGAATCTAATCTGTTAATAGCTTCTTTCCAACACGACATCGTGTTTATCCAGTTATAATTTCGAACCGTTTTTCTTCTGCTAGCCCACGCTTCGAGGCGAACCAACTTGTGGTTGAGATGGTTAGGTGGACAGTGGTATCCCCAACCCACCAGGGTTCAAATCCTGGTGCTCGCATTATTCCTGGATTTATTTCAGGATTTCTGGCGATGCGCTTTCAGTGGGAGGAGACGTTCCCGTCGACGACGAGGCGCCTACGGTGGCTTCGTAAATCTCAAGATGATATGCCGGCTCAGTCTCTCAGAGGTAATCATAGGGGTAGGGTGTGCGTGTGTGCGTTCATAGGGGTGCGTGTATGCGTGTGTATATGAGCGCTTGTGTATGTACTAATGCTAAAAAAAGCCCATGCTTCAAGATGCGGTTGCTATTGGCACGTCTTGCCGAAACAGAGATCGTGTCCCCTTATTGCGGGATTCTCATCAATGCGGGCATGGGTAACTCAACCGTGTCGTTTATATAGCCCTAGGGAACAGGCGAATCCTAAGGCGAGTGAGGAGGCATTTAATATTCGCTGCCTTTATAAGGGGATAAGGATTCCCTCTTCCTCTCCTCACGCTCTCTCTCTGTCTCCGCCTTTCCGATCTCAAGCTCCAGCGCCCACGCTCTCATCTCCTTTCCACTCAAGCAACCATGTCCAGATCTGGTGGTCAGGGCAAGTGGATGGTCTCCTCTTTCATGGAGGAGGACATTACTGGGCTTCGGGCGGCCGGATATTTGGCGAAGGAGATCTCCCATCGTCTACCAGCCTTGGGACAAATCGTCCCCACGCCGGAGCCCACAGAGAGGGTAGTATTCATCCCCCATTTCTTCCACGGGCTAGGGTTTCCGCTCTACCCTTTCGTTCGTGGGCTGATGTACTATTACGGGATGGATTTCCATGATATGTCCCCGAATTCCTTCCTCAACATCTTGGCGTTCATCGTCGTGTGTGAGGCTTTCCTCCGCATCCATCCCCACTTCGGGTTGTGGCTCAAAGTCTTCAACGTGAAGCCGAAGGTGGTGGATGGGCAGCATGCGGATTGCAGAGGGGCCATGGTTAGCAAGCTATCCAACATCTCCTGGCCCAAAGGCACCTTTGTGGAGATAGTAAAGGAATGGCAGAGCCAGTGGTTCTACATCATAGAACCTCACAGCACCACCTTGGTCGCAGCTGCAGAATTCCGCTCCAATGCTCCCATATGACTCGCCTCCTGGGTCGAGAAGAGTTCGGACTGGTGTTCACCTGATGAGCTGATAGCGATGCAGACGCGCGTTCAAAGCATGGTGACCAAGGACGTCAAGCTCGTTGACGTTATGCAGGTGATGCTAGTCTGCCGGATTCTTCCGTGCCAGCGCCGAAGCCGACCTTTGTGGGAGTTCAATTCGAAGAAGCACCAGACCCTGAAGAGGCTCTTCGAGACTTCTTATGAAGGGGCCTGGAAGTTGCTCTTTAAGGGCAACGAGAAGCCACCGCCCATAGACTCAGACCGTGGTTACGATTGTAACCACCCTGCCAATGAGGTATGTTACTTTTGACGTATTCCCAATTTAAATGCTTCGAGGATGATGTCTGAGATTTTAGTATTGCTCCCTCTGGACTGGGTGGAGAGGGCGAAGCGGATCCAGTGTCCGGCTCCGCTGCCCGAAGAACCGGTCATCCCGCGCCTGGCGAAGATGCAGGTGCCGGCGCCATATACGGTGCCAGAGAAGAAGGCCAAGGGGGCCAAGAGTGGCCCCCGTCGCAAGGGCAATTCGGAAGCGACGTCCGAAGACGATGAGGCCAATTCCTCTGTCCCTAAGGACAATGACGAGGAGGAGGAGGAAGAAAACAACCCTCCTCCCGAGGAGAAGAAGAAGAAGAGGGTGGCCTTGGCACATCTGGAGGCGAAAGCGCCCAAAAAGGGGAAGGGCGCCCCAGCGGTCAACACCGCGTGGGACGTTGACAGTAGGCCGGAACGACGCCCCTGTACTAGGCCCCAGGCCACATCGTAAGTGACATGGATTATTTATGCGCACATCCAGCCCTTTCTTTTTATTATTCTAACATGGTTAAACCACACTATTGTAGTCCGGCCCATGACCTTATCCAGCCTGTTTTGTGATGTAATTTTGTTATGCTTTAATTGTTTCCTCCTATGCGGCCGTGTTGTATGTAATCTGAGGGTTGGCCAGTCGTCGGCTTCTGCCCTCATGTAGGTAGTATGGAGGTGTTCGGGATGGAATCTAAACAATCTTGATCCAATTATATGGTCCTTGAAGGAGTTGTTTAGCGCAACGAACAAGGCAATCGGACTATACGGCTTAAACGCCCTCACTTAGCCATAGGAGTTTTATAATAAAGGATGGGCACAGCCCCTGGTTCAAGCAAGGGTGATGTCAGCATGTGATCGGGAAGTGTGGATCTTTTGCATAATGCGGAAAAAAATATCCAACGATTTGTAACCCTCGAACAGCTGACCGGCTCTTGCCGTATCATGAAAGTCAGTTTTCGAATTTCTCTACTGAGGTGCTCATCTGGTCAAGGCCAGGGCACAATCGCAGTAGTTCTCCCTTTACTACCGTAGCCGATGGAGCGGAATGTAGGGTAGCAAGCACAGGAGCCGGGCAACCCAACTATTGACCAAAGACACAATTCGGAGCCAATGCATATAATGCTAAATTCGGGGTGCTGAACTTACATATAAGAAGTGTTCGGACTGTGCTGCCATATTGTGCGGCGACAGGTAGCCCTTGGCGAATATGAGACGTAAAAGAGTGTCGATGTAGCAAATAAGCAGACCAAAATAAAACGAAGTAAGAAGCGAAAACCACAGAAACTGGGACACAAACCATTTTTATTATAACTGGATGGATACGTCAAGGCGTATCTTGTACAGATGGTGCGAGAAGTATCCGGCCATTTAACATCCCGGAATCAATAGGGCGCAACATGCGGGTCTTGAGAAATAAGTATGAATACCGTCAAGAAGAACGTATAAAGGTTACCCTACACACCTGTGATGCTTGCCTCCGCTGTATTCCAGTCCTTCTAAAGGACTTAATATCAGGCTCGCGGAAAAAGTTTCCTGAAACAAGAAAAAGAAGTAAGAGTATGTGTGTCCGGGATCGGTCTAGCCGAATTGTAGACCCCGGGTTATCTCGTGCCTCCGTCGATGTCCATGGAATTTTGAGCGTGTAATTGTGTACGCGTAGTACGAATGCCACTACCTCATTGGGGCTTGGACGGAGGCCGAATTGCTAGTCGAGCTCTTGACGAGACGCGTTGTCCTATTGCAGTGTAGTCTGGACCCTCTTGATGGTGTCCAGGGGCTCGGCAGCTGGATTATAATGCTGCTTGAGAAGGCCGCTCTGTACTTCTACTGCTAGGGTGGCGGTTTGCTCCTCTGTTCGAAGGGAGCGTTCTGTATTGCCATTGACTATTATGACGCCGCATGGTAGCCTCTGCGGAAGGGGGCGATATTGAAGATTAAGTCTTCACTTTGGAAGTTGTTCGGAGAACCGAAGACCACCTCCAGCGTGATTGAGCCCGTATAGCGGGCCTCTACACCTGGTATGACTCCTTTAAAGGTAGTCTTTGTTGGTTTGATTCGTGAGGTATTAATGCCCATCTTCTGTACTGTATCCTGGTACAGTAGGTTGAGGCTTCTTCCACCATCCATCAGGACTCGTGTTAGGTGGAATCGTCGATGATTGGGTCAAGGACCAGTGCAGCCGAACCGCCATGGCGGATACTAGTCGGATGATCTCGTCGATCGAAAGTGATCAGAAATAACGACCATGGATTGAACTTTGGGGCAACTGGCTCTACCGCGTAGACGTCCCTGAGTGCTCATTTGTGCTCTTTTCTAGGGATGTGCGTGGCGTATATCATGTTCACCGTTTTGACTTGGGGGGGGATTTCTTCTGTCCCCGGTGTTCGGCTGCTGGGGCTCTTCATCCTCATCCTCACTTTGTGATCCCTTTTCTTTGTTTTCGGCATTTAACTTGCCGGCCTGCATGAATACCCAACAATCCATGTTGGTATGATTGCTTTGCTTATCCGGGGTGCTGTGAATTTGGCACGGACGGTCGAGTATGCGGTCCAGGCTGGAAGGTTCTTCATTGTTTATTTTGTAGGGGTTCTTTCGCTGGCCGGACTTGGAGCCACTGAATCCGGCGTTGACTGTGGTGTCCTCGGAGTTGTCGCCATTGCTTCCACTACAAAAAAAGACACATCCGTGACATTTTGGGCTGAACGAAAAAAAATTGTCATACATATGACACTTCTATGACGATAATTGTGACAAAACTCGGTATCATCATAGATGTGGTGGGCTCCAAGTTCTATGACAAAAAATCATGACAGAAAATGGGCTTTTCGTCCTGGGCGGGCCGGAGACGCAGCTGCATGACATTCTTTGGGCCGTCCATGACGGGAAAAACTGTGGTAGAAGCGAGGGGGAGGAAAATTTCGGGGAGTTCCCGGTTACGGTGGGAGGTCGGGGGCCGAGCGATGCGCGTTTCTCTCGTACACGTACGCGCCTGTGTGCGAGGCGTTGGCTCTAACTGAACCCGAGCGAGGCGTTGGGCTCTAACTGAAACCGAGCGATTGCACTGCAGGCTACGCGTTACTGAACCCGAGTGATCGATCGATGGCTGTTAACTGAACCCGATCGAGCGATTCCTTCGCTACTGCTACTAACTGAAGCAGATCGATGCTGCCTCTGGGACGAACAGTGAGCGTTGCGGGGGGTTTGGATGAACAGTGAGCGGTGGCATTGCCTCTGGATGAACAGGACCCCGTGGTGTGGAGGAGGGCTGGATGAACAGTAGACGATGGAGGGGTGCCCGTGGAGGGGTGGTTGAACAGGACCCCGTTGTGTGGAGGGTTGGATGAACAGTAGACGGTGGAGGGGTGCCCGTGGAGGGGTGGTTGAACAGTAGCCGGTGGAGTAGCGCGCGGTGGAGGCTGGATGAACAGGAGCCCGTGGAGGCTGGAGGAGGTCGACGGTGGAGATGAACAGTATCCCGTGGAGTCCCGTCTTGCGGTATGCCACACCCCTCCCGATGAACAGGACCCCTGTTTCGACCGTAGTGCTCCAACACAAGTCTGTTTCGTCTGTATTGCGGTACGCCACACCCCTCCCGATCAACAGGACCCCCATTTCGACCGTAGGAGGTCCGTTTCGTCCGTTTTGCGGTACGCCACACCCCTCCCGATCAACAGGACCCCCGTTTCGACCATAGGAGGTCTGTTTCATCCATTTTGCGGTACGCCAGACCCCTCCCGGTCAACAGGACCCCATTCCGAATGTAGGAAGTCCATTTCATCCGTTGTGCGGTACGCCAGGCCTCGTTTCCATCGCTTGTTCCGTCCAAGCCCTCCCGACAAACACGACCATGCATTCCATTCCGACCCAGCCGATTGGCTTCCACGCGTTCCGTTGCCTCCCGATGAACACGACGCATTCCATTGCCTCCCCATGAAAACGACTCATTCCGTTGCCTCCCCATGAACACGACGACGAAGCTGTTTCTCTGTTCCGACCCAGCCATGTACACGAGCCCTGGCCGTACGTATGATCGAGTAGGCGTTCCAGACCCCGCCCGTATGTACACATACATGGCCGTATTTACTTTCTTGCACCCTGGCCGCTGGACGTACATGTACATGCTACGTGCGCGCCTCTACTACGACACGTGCGTGCCTCTACATCCACCAGTATATATGTATGTACAAGTTCGCGACCAGAATGACAACGCTACGTATGCTTCGACCAGGTGGGTCCCGACTGTCAGGCACTTCTTTGCATGCGAAGATGTAGCTGGTGGGTCCCAGCAGTCAGGGGGCGAATCTTTTTTTTGTGCCCGGACGCACTTCCTTGCGTGCGAAGATGTAGCTGGTGGGTCCCAGCAGTCAAGGGGGCGAATCGGTTTTTTTTGCCCGGACGCACTTCCTTGCGTGTGAAGAAGTAGCTGGTGGGTCCCAGCAGTCAGGGGGAAACGTTTTTTTCGCGAAATACGGTGGCCCGTCCGGTGGGTCCCCACTATTAGGTGGAGGAATCATTATCTTGCGCGTAATAAGGAGGCACTTCCTTGTTGCGGCCGTGGACCCAGCTGTCAGCCTCTTCACGTACAGTCCACGTCCGATGGAAGTCGTTCCTTGACCACGTTGACCATGCCGCGCCAAGAGCACCACGGCGGTGGATGACGGAGAGGACTAGGAAGGGGACGACTCGGAGCTGGGGAAGACGCAGCAGTGGATGCCCACACGAAGAGGAGTACGAGGGTTCACTGGTTCGGTGCGGTGTGAGGCTGCTGTCGCCGCAGAATAACAGGGGGTGTGGGTGAGTAGAGGGATGGCCTGGCCAGCGGTGGGAGTAGTAGGGGCGGTGAGGCCTCCGCGGCATCACAACCGGCCACGGGAGGCAGGAGCACGCGGCACGACCGACACTGGTTTGGGCAGCTGGAGCAAGAAGACCAGAGTTTGAAGAAGCACTACGGCTGTTGGATGAACATCGTACGGTAACAGGAGCTAGAATCGTTCATATTGACTAAGTTGACAAAGCCCTCCGTCCCTGTCAACTTGGTAGGCCCACAAGTCAGCCTCCCACTATGCTGGGTTCCAGCTGGCAGTGGGAATATTCATTTTTTGTGCGTAATAAGGAGGCACTTCCTTGCGTGCGAAGATAGCTGGTGGGTCGGACAAGTCAGCGGGGGGCACATTATTTTCGTGAAATACAGAGGCCCTTCCGGTGGGTCCCAGATGTCAGGTTGAGGAATCATTATTTTGCACGTAATGAGGAGGCATTTCCTTGTGTGCGGCCGTGGACCCAGCTATCAACCTCTCCACGCACAGTCTACTTCCGATGGTGTCGTTCGTATACCACGTTGACCATGCCGCGCCGAGCGCATCCAAGGTGGTGGACCACGGCGAGGCCCCGGACAGCAACGAGCCGGAGATGGGAAGACGCGGGAGTAGAGTCGCAGACGGAGAGGTGTACGAGGGTTAACTGGTTCTAGTGCGGTGTGGTTTGGTAGTCGGTGGAGAAGAACAGGAGGTGTGGAGGGGTGGAGGGACGACCTGGCCAATGGTGGAGTAGCACTTTATAGCGAAGCGTGCTAAGCAGAGCTGCTAGGAGCAGGAGGCGGGAGGTGGTCCCGGCGGCGCTGGAGGAAGAAGACGAGAGATTGAAGATGGATAATGGTCGTTGGATGTAAATCCAACGGCTAACATGTCAGAATCATTTGTTGACTAAATTGACAACGACTTGTGTCGGCTTCGACCTATTGGCCCACATTTCAGCCTCCAAAAATGTGGCACGTATTCAACCCATTTTTTCAGAATTTACAGTCTTTTTTTAGTGCAGTAGAATTTACAGTGAATTTGATCTTTTTTGAATTACAGCCATTAGCTGGGCTGGGTGAACAAATAATGTAGCGTCCATGTGGCCCATTTATTTTATTTCCAATAAAATTATAGGCCATTTGCACTTTCTTGAACTACATGATTTTGCTGGGCTGATTCTAATTGTAATGTTAGGTTGGGCCATCAATGTTATCAAAAAATAAAAAGGGGATGAGCATTTTGTTATAAATATATTTAAATAATAAGTGATTTTATTACAATCGTCCTTAAATCTTACCAAGCTTTTGTACACAATCACTAGGATTTTCGTGCCAAAACAATCGAGGATTTTATTTGTTAAGAAATTATTTTTATAAGTTAATAAGATGTGGTATATTGTTTTCTTACATATGTAAGTATCTGTTAAATATATGATGACAATAAAAAAAAATATAATAACATATAAAATAATTTAAATATATATAATATATTTAGAAGGGAAACATAAGTTGGACCTGGCGTTCCTATTCTTATATAGAAAAATAGAACAGACCTCGGCGTTTTCTTCAAAAAAATACATAAATTGAGCTGCCAAAAATAAAACCTCGGATGGGAGGTCCATACGCCGCTCGATACATGACGGCCCTAAGAAAATACAAACAGGCCTATGGACCTCCCATCCAAGGTCGTGGGCTGTACATGTTAAAAATGAAAGCCTTGACGGGGCAGCCCAAAACCACGTCCAACACTTGCCAAAGCTTCGTCCCTCGTTTTCTCTGTGTTTCGCACACTCGACATTGTGTGGGCATTTTGACTGTGCATCATATGAAGATGTGCTATGCATGAATGTTCATCAGCATGGTGTTAACTAGTTGGTAGTTCCATTTTCGACCATGAATACAACTTCCAACATGATGTTAACCCTGTTTGAAAAGGCCGTGTTAATATAAATGATGTGCCTCTGAAAGTTGCAGTTTCTTCTATGAGAATCACATTGTCTGCACTTTTATACTCCTATGAAACTACATTTTTTAAGTGCTAAAAATAGATCTCTAGAATTCATAAAATACTTCATATGCTCAATACTGCAAATTTGAAATTCAAAAGACATTCATATCTGAAAGTACGCTCAAAATATACAACACAAAACACAATTCACAACCTGCAAATACTGACAACCCTAAGCTCCTCCTAACAATTCACAACCTGCCCGACTATTGGGCTGGGGGGGGGGCAGCCCCCTCCTATTCCTCGGCGGCAGACAGCCACCCCGTGATATGATGTGAATGGCGAGGGAGACGATGGCGGGGAAGCGTCGTCGGGCCAACATCTTTTCTCCTCTTGGAGTTGGGTTCGGTCGACGAAGACTCCACCGGCTCGCTCTAGCAGGACACCCTCACAAACGGCACCCTATAGATGCTCGATCCTTCAATCTTTGGTGGATGCTCTATCTGGGATCGATACTCCCACCACCGCTCGCTCACGATCGGATTTGGTGAATCTGTTTGCTCCATGGCCCAGAGGAGCAGCTCTATGTACTCCGGCGCGACTCCCTCCGGGAGTATGGCCACCTTTTCGCTCTATTGCAGATATTTGGCCATGGATGTCGCCGTCGCCGCTAGTTGGTCCTTGTTGTCAAACCAAGACTGTATCTCCAACATCCTAGCTAGCTTCAGAGGGTCGCCGTCTGCGATCCTCACGTATCGGTTGTACTCCTCCATCGATCTTCTTCTCCACAGCACCTTCACTCACCGGCGGTGGTTTTTGAATGGAAGAGGAGAGGAGCAGCGCTAGTTTTGGAATAGAACGAGAGAGGAGCGATGCTGGTTTTGGACTGGAACAGGAGAGGAGGGGAGGTGGTTTTGAAATGGAAGAGGAGAGGAGCAGCGCTGCATTTAGATTGGAATAGGAGAGGAGCGGCGGTGGTTTAAGAGGATAAGAGCGGAAGAGCGCCGCTGGTCTTGGAAGTATTTTTTTGTTGTTTTGCATATTTTGGGTCAATGTTTGACCATGTACTGTATTTGACAAGCAAAATGTGAATGCATGTCACCAAAAATTGTATCGTTTGGTTCGTATCTGAATGTACTTTCAAATTATATTATTTTTGCAACGTATAACATATATTTTATGTGCGAAAATCATGGTCAATTATGACCCAGAATAAAAGGGAGACTAGTTAATGTGGGGTCGCTTTCTTAATTGAAGGGTAAATTGATTTTGATTTTGATCCAGTCACAGCGCGCCGACCCTCTCATCCAATCCTAAATCGCTGCCGCACGCTCCTCTCCCTCTTCTCCATTGCAATACCACCTCCTCTCCTCTCCATCATCTCCATTCCAAAACCACCGTCTCGCCTCTCCCTCTTCTAATCTTCTCCATTGCAAAACCACCTCCTCTCCTCTCCATCATCACCATTCCAAAACCACCGTCTCGCCTCTCCCTCTTCTGATCTGGAGAGGTAGAGACATTGTGAAGAGAGCAACATTAGCAAGCAAGCGCGAAGGCTCCTGCCTATATAGTGGAGTAGTACTAGTGTTCTTTTGTCTACCGGAGCCGGCTTGGCCTCGTCAATGACTGTCGAGAAGTCTTCATGCACGTGTCCCGGAGGCGCAGTTGTCGTCATTTTGATCTGAAGCGCCGGATTATAACATATAACATGAAAAAATGCCACATGACAAGAAATCATAACCTCACAGCCCAATGCAGACAACATGAATCCCGACGGACAAACTAAACGAGGAACAAAGCTCAAATTAAAGATAAACTCGTAGAAAAGGGGTCCATCGATAGATGTCCTAATTAACATAGCCGGCTTGACCTAGATGGCAGCCGAGTAGTCACTGTTCGTGCATGTGCCCCCAATGACTAGCCCAACTCAGTTGTCGCTGTTTAACCCTCGCAGTGATCCGAAGCACATGACACCTAATTTTGCGAGATGACAAGAAACCTTTTTTAGATTTCTCACCACAACTACAGCCATGTACAACATAGCCTGCACGATATGTAGACGATAGCCAATCCAGGCGTGTCTGCTGGAGTCTGGTCACATGCATGGATGAACTGATCTTCCATGTCTTGCAGGGATCGTCCAGGCACTAACGTAGTACAACACTTCTCTAGTACTATCGCTCGTCTCCCTCTTCTATTATGTCACCCGACTTGTGGGGCCGGGGAGTGTGCCTATGGTCGGTTCTCAATTGCCGTACCACATGTGTGTGCAAATGCAATATGACGCGCGTTCCATTCGGAGAACAGTGTGCCAGACCGACCGACCGTCTGGGGTGCGACGTGAACGCGACGGGCGTGCTGTATACTCCGTACATGTGTACCGCCGCTTTCTAGACGCTTTGCTCCATGGCGCGGGCGCAATCCATGGATACAAAATTAGTATACTGTATACTATTTAAAAGTCGAGGGCGGGGCTTTTCCTGTGCGGTAGGCGGCGGGGCAGTTCCGCCTAGTCGGTTCGACAAAGACGCGAGAAGAAGAGGGAGTAGGCTGCTGCAAACGTAGGGCTGTGTGATTTGACAGCGAGTTTCTCCTGGACAGGTGGAGCCCCGTGATTTGACTTGCCATTATCATTTTAACTGCGGCGATACGACCGGCGTGAGTCTCCCGATTCCTGACTACCTCCATACAGGTGCCTGTCCCAATGCTCCACCATGTAGTAGAGGCTGGTTCTTGCATGAGAGCCCACTTCTCCACTTTTTCCTTGCCTCTCTTTCCTCCACATATGCAAAAATGCCATGTAAAGCGCACTATTGTACTTACTTTTACTTGCTCCTACAGGTGATTAAGCTTGCCACATAGGCATAGAGTCTGATGTGGCAAGTTAATCAAGAAGAGAGAGACTGGTTTGGTGACCTAAGGAAGAAACAGTGCTAAGCGCATGTACCTAGGTGAAAAGACAATTTTGAGTCTATAGCTAATTAAATGAAGCAAACTTAGCACCACCATTTCATTGGAGGAGGTCACTCCTTGGCAAATGCGATAAATACTAGTACTCCCTGTGTCCCATAATATAAGAACGTTTTTGGCACTACACTAGTGTCAAAAACATTCTTATATTATGGGACGGAGGGAGTACGAAGAAAGAGATAGAGAGGAGTAAAAAAATACACTTATAGCCAACCTTATAGCCAACCTTGTTGTAGTATGAGTGACTAAGTGATGACTATGTATGACATGCCAACATCAGATAGCCTAACGCACCATGTTAAATCTCCAAGGGAGCGAACGCGCGAGCGACGCGACGGTCGTGGTAGGCGCGACCATGATACGGGCTGCTGGCAGCCCTTGGGTCTAAGATCAAACGGTCGCATGCTAAGTTGCTGAAAATTTCCAGAATAACCCTCCAGGATAGGATATTCACCCATAGGTCTAGAATCACGCCATGCAACCGTTCGATATCAGATCCATGGGCTCTCGGAAGCCCGTATCATGGGAGAATGGAAAGCCACTACCCTACAGGCAGTTCGCTCCTACTCGTCCCCGCACGTCCTTCAATACTACGACGGTTCGCTCCTAGTTGTCCCATCCATTCACATTATGGAAGTTCCACTAATCCTAACCCTCCTCCCAAATCCATGGCGTCCCAAATCTCCACAATCGACGGTGAGTACAAGGTTAGAACCATCACCGGCGATGATTTCGACGTCATCTACACCCGTTCTTCCGCGATGGTGAAAGGATGCCTTTCTCGCTTCAGACACATGTTCGAAGACTCAGATGATGAGTGGGTCGCTGGGCTTGATGTTGAGTACACCACAGTCCTGGGACAAGAGAAGGATCTAAAGGACGAAGAGAGGAAGAAGCCCGTCGTGATCCAGGTTTGTGTGCATGACTTATGCTTGGTCTACCACATATGCCATGCCGACGTTGAGTGCCAGGATTTTAAGGACTTCCTCGAGAGCAACCTAGTCAAATTCGTTACTGTAGACTTTGGTAACAACAAAGAAGTCCTGCGTCGGATAGGCCATGTTGTAGGCAACACCTTCGACCTCCAGAAGAATCGGCTGGTGTCCTCTCGTCAGCCTTCAATGCTGACCCTGGTAGGAGCCATGGTTCATCCTTCGTATGGTAAACTGGAGAAACCTCCATACATGTTTCATCATCATGCATGGCAGCGGAATGTACTAGATATAGACCACATCCACTATGCTGCAATGGATGGCTACCTTTGCTTCAATATCTACAAGGGTTGGATGAAGAGCAACAGCCAAGTGTGCGGTTCAAGCAAAGAAGTATCTGCCAAGTGGAAGAGGGACAAGGACGAAGTCGAGGACGTGGACGAGGACTCCGAGTAAGGTGGCAGTGTTGTTGCTCATGGTGGTTCTAATGCAGTGTCTACCGGAATAGTTGCAAAGTTTAATTTCAGGTGTGCTTAATTTAATTTGAGGGGTGTGTTGTGCTGAGGCCCCAGCAGAACTATGTTATGTTTCTTCTCGTTACTTTAACTCTTCAGTACGTACATACTAGTATTTCTTACATTTCATCTTTTAATTGGTATAGTACTACCACTCGTTTCTTCACATTATATACGTACAATATATATGGCCAACATCATATAGCCTTCAATTTAGTTGTCAAAGAATTTCAAGGTGCTTAGTTTTGTCAAAGAATTCCAGGATGCTTAGAGGGTGCTTGGATCCAAGGGACTTATTTTAGTCTGACTAAAAATAGTCTCTTTAAGAGGCTAAAGTTCCAAGAACCCCTGACTAAAGAGGGGCCAAAACTAGTCTTGAGACTAAAAGTTTTTAGTCAGGGGTACCCCTACTAAAATGTGGATTAGTCCTCTGTCTACTCATTTAACTCCTCTCCTTTAACACAGGCGAGTTCTGGATTGGAGGGTTTGGAGGATAATAAATGCTCATTAACTTGATTTTAGCCTTTTTAGTATTTGGATACAAGCATGGGTGAGGCTAGCATGTTTTAGTCCCACTACTTTTAGTCATGGGACTAAAACGTATCCAAGCACCCTCTTAGTTTTATTTGAGGGGTGGGTTGTGCTGGACACCATTATTGTGACTAGCCTTTTTAATAGTACTATATGCATAATTTGGCGACGAGTGCTCTCTATATGTACCACCTTTTTTTAATTTCAAGTTTTGCTCCATGGCGCAATCCATCGATACTACTGCTGTACAAAAGTATACATTTCCTAAAAGGCTAGAGGGCGGGGCAGTCTAGCTTGGTCAGTTTCACGAGAGGTGAGGGCCTTTGTGATTTGACGGCTCATTACTGCTGGAAGGCGGGGCCTTGCGATTTGACTGCTCGTATAAATGTGTCGACGGCCTGATCAAGGAGGAGCAAAGAACCATGTGGTATACTCAAGTTTTCCACAGGAGTAGTACTGCGATGGAGGACCACGAAACACGGCAGCCCAGTGCCATATGGCGATAAAAAAGTTCTATTCATTCCCTAAAAAAACCATTGTTCTATTTATGCCTCGCAGAGAACGTGACACATGTGGCGAAACACCCGAAGCAAGAGATGAAACACAAGAGCAAAAGAAGAAGGAAGATTATCACCCCAAATGATCTAATTCGCCGCGGAGTCGTAATTGCTTCTTCATCGCCTCCATGACCTCCATCTCCTTGCGCGTCTCCTCCGCCATCTTCTTCATTCTGTCTATGATGCGGGGTTTCTCGACGTGAGCCTTCATCATCTGTTCCATGGCCACATTACATACCTTGACAATAGCCGGGTGCTTGATGCGGAGCTTCACCAACTCCTCCTTCTGTTCCATGACGAGGGCCTGCAGCATCTTCATCGAGGAACTACTATTCTCATGCAGCTTCTTCCAGCCGGCGTTCTTCTCCTTCAACAGGTTGATCTCATGGCAGAGCTTCGCCTTGTCCTCCTGAAGTCGCAGGATTTCGCCGGTCGCCTTCTTCTCCGAGGCAATGCTCTTCTTCAGCAGCATCACCAAGCCGGCGGTCAACTCCCCCTGCTGATTGAGCTCAGTGGGCATGTCGTCGAGGCTCTCCTTCAGCAACTCCATCAAGCCTTGGATGAACTCCCTCTGCTTATTGAGGTGCTTATTGAGCTGATCGGGCATGCTGTCGAGGGATAACGACTCCAGCTCTACCGGCTCGGCATGTTTGCATCCACGGCTAGGGCACTCCTGGGAGCTATCGCCTGCCAGTGAGAGATCTTTCGAGGTCTCTGCGTGGCGGCAAGCCCTCTTTTTTTTCCGCAGCCTTGGTTGCCGCTCCCTTGTTACGAGTAGTTCTCGACCTAGAGCTCTAGTCACCGGCCATGGCAACGACGGACGAAGAAGAAGCACTTATGAGGAGGAAAGGTAGAGTAATTTTTGGTTAGGTAGTCACCGGCCATGGCAACGACAGACTAAGTACAAGCACTAGTACTAATACCTGCATAGTGGGAACACGTTCAGCTTTGGTACGTACTAGTAGGTGTGAGCAGGCTTTAGAATGTGATGGGAACAAGGTAAAGATTACTTGATGGTTTTGGTTTCGAGCCCGAAACGGCTCCCGATGAGTTTAGCGGAACATAAATTTCAAGTACTACACTGCTCAAATGCATAAATATTATGTTACTGTCAAAAATTGGCACAAAATACGAAGAAGACCAATGGAAGTACTACTAGCAACCCACGATATAACTACTCGCATGCGCGCAGTGGAGTAATAATGTCTTTCTTCCGCCCTCACGTCCACTCAATTTGCATGCGCTGTATTAATTGACCATCAATGAAGTGAACGACTTTACACGCGTCAAATTATCACATGGGGTGGATCTTGGTACAAAATTGTGTTCGCCCGTGTACCCGCGTGTGCGTGCGAGGGAATGAGTGTGTGCGTGGCGTGCGTGCACATCATTTCTTCATGCATGTACCGCTAGTATGGCTCAGGGAGGACGAGTACATTCTTCTGGAACTAGCAGAACGTCACGCAAGGAGGTCGCGACAACGCCTCCACATGTGCCACGTGGCTTCATGAACTGTAAGAGAGACACTTTGTGGCGTGCCATTGGTATTCTAATTTACGTGTTTTGCACATACTCGAAGTACTAGTAAGGTACACGTGCATTGCACGCATCAGATTTTGCAACCAAAATATGAATAAATACCACACTATAGCATGTAAGCTCCGAGTCATATATGCCTGATGTAGCCCTTCGTTTAATTCTTATAGTTCATCTCATTCAAAATCAATTAGTTTTTATAAAAAAAAACTAAGAACGCGGGAATAGGAAAAACATGGGATTATAGTGGAATGTCGTCTTGAATCCTACAGGATTGTATGAGTGTTCGATTGTGCATAGAAAAAACACAGAATTCTTTCAAAGAGGTTTGAGTGTATGGGATGTTTCCTATGAAATCTAGTGCAAATGAATCATATGGAAAAATTCCTATGGTTTACAATCCTACGAATCAAACAACCAAGATAGGAAAAATTCCTAATGATTAGAATCCTCCAAAATTCCTTTGAGAATCCTTTGAAGCAAAGAATCCCTTAATCTATTTTATGATTCATGGAATTGTGCGTTGTAAAGCATAAAGTAAAAACAAATAATGGCAATTCAACTAGAAAAAAAGTTTGGGCAATTATGATACGGAAGATTATAGAACAAAAGAGAACCACTATTGTTTTGAGGTTTATGCATTATGCTTAAGTTCAACCATGGAGTCTGCTACATTGTACATGTGGCAAAATCCGGTGGGGGGATAGAATATGGTGCGAGGGGCTGACTGGATGGAGACTATGAAGGAATGCATAAGTGCGAGATCGATATTTAGAGAGAGGGGGCGAACACGTGCGCTATTGTGCGCAGTGGCGGAGCCATGAAAAATAAATGAGCTAGGGGGCCAAGCATTGCTAATCCTTTACGAGGAGGGTCAATTTGTGAACTTAAACCATTTTTAGCAGCAATTGTCTAATGATCACATTCATATTAGCCTCGATATATAGTGATGTTAGAGGGGGAGGGGGCAGGGCCCTAACTGCCCCCTGCCTTCGCCATTGTGCACGCGTCTGAGAGATGAAGTGGAAGGCCTGGATGATGAGAGGGGGACGTTGGATATATAATTAATGTGGGTGTATTAGCTATATATGTTAATCCTATATAGAGAGGTATAGATTGATCGGTGTGGACGTGGAAAAGAGGGTGAGACCTCATTGGATATAACGATTGATCGGTTTGTGTGGAAAACTATGATCGTTGGGCATGCATAGAGGAACATCGATCGTTGCACATGCACCCGTGAGAGATAAAGAATGCCCGATATTATGGAGAGGGGGATGTGTGTGGGTGTGTGCCTTCATGGGAGACCGACCTGAAGAAAAAGATTGCATGCATGCGATGGATAATGCCGACTGGTAGTGTGTGTGCATGCATGCACGAGAGAAAGTTAGTGGTACAATTATAAAGAGAAGACTACTGTGTGGGTGTAAAAGAATAGGTGAGGTCATAATCAATGTAAAGTTGAATTCAAATATTTGAATAAGAGATCCTGATGTTTGAAACCCATGCATGCATGAATATAACGGAGATCTGCGCGGTGTGGTTTGGAAACGAGCATGTTGTAATGTATACCAATGGCAGACATCATTTGGCCACGTCGCATCCGTGCATGGACACACTATTCTAATTGGAGATGATGGGCGGCTTTCGCATCACATATCTATATCTTTACCACTATATATACATATTATATTTTATATTTTTTTATATTGTGTGTGGGTAACTTTAACTTTGAAAGATGGTCGTTGGATGAGGCGAATCCGATGGTCCAAAGATGGCAAATTTGAGCACTACTGGCCATTGGATATCATCTAGATTCCACCAGATTTCGCCACATGTATAATCTAGAAGACTCCATGGTTGAACTTAAGAATAATGCACAAACATCAAAACACAAGCACTTCTTATTTGTTCTAGAATCTTCCGTATCAGAATTGCCCAAATGTTTTTCTAATTGATTTGCCATTATTTGTTTTTACTTTATGTCTTACGACGCACAATTCCATGAATCTTAAAATAGATTAGCTTTCTTATAAAAACTAGATGATTTTGAATGAAATGAACTATAAGAATTAAACGAACATCTACATCATGCATATATGACTCAAAGCCTGCATGCTATAATGTGGTATTTATGCATAATTTGGGAACCATATCTCATGCGTGCAATGCACATGTACCTTAGTCTAGTCAAAATGGTGTTTGTGTGTGTGTGTGTTTTGTGTGTTGAGGTGCAAATTGTCTTTTTTTGGGTACACGTTAAGCTTGTTCTTCCGAAATTTCAAGCCGTGCCTTGTTATGCCGAAAATTCAACTAGCGTCTCTGTCTATCGTGCTGCAAAACTCCCGCCTCTTCAACCAGCGCCTTGTTAGCCCGAAATATTTAAGATATATCTTTGTCTCGTTGTGCTCCGACAACTCCCCCCTTCTCAACCCACGCCTTGCTATTCCGAAATTACAACATGCGTGAAAACTCCCACCTCCCGTGAAATCCCGACAAGCGAAATGCCCGTGGTACCCCTGAACCAAAAGAACCGCCTCAAATTGGTGGGGGTACTTTCGTAACTTACCCCACATTTCGGACAAGTGCGTCTCTAAGCCATGGTTCCCCACTGCCATCCCGTCCGCCCACCCATTTGTACACCGAGGTCGCGAAAACCCGCGACGAAACCCCACACCCTGCTCCGTCTGCCACCCAGCCGGAGCCTCTTCCCCGACGACGTTCAGCCACCCCATCCTCCACCTCCAAGGAGCTGCCCCGACGTTCCCCTCGTCTTTCGCGCCACCTCCATTCCCACGTCGTCGTCTTCACATGCACCACCGGAAGAGCATCATCATCACCGTTTCCTCGGATGAAGCTGCGGGCTAATCGGCACCACCAAAGAGGTTGTACACTAATCGCCGCATTTTCTTCTTGATTCGATCTCACGGTGCTGCCGGCGCTCGGTCCCGAGCCGACACGGCACGACTCCATCCACGGGGGCGTCGCCGGCCACTTCCTCCACGGCGCCGCTCCCTCGGCGGCGACATCCACATCAGTAGGAGCTGTTGCTGCTTTAGCTCTCACTCGCGCTGCTACTCTGCTCTTGCTCTCGGTCCCCTGCCCTGGTCTGCTCTTGCTATTGCTCTTGCTCGCGCTGTTGCTCTTGCTCTTGCTCTTGCTTGCGATGCTGCTCGATTTAGCTACACTTCAGTCGATTGAATCGACCATTGGTTCAGTCAATTTTTAGGGGGTGGGGGGCTCGCCGGGGTGAAAGAAGAACCAGCCGCAGCGCGAAGGGGGCTCGCCGGATAGGTACCCCACTATCTATCTCAGGGTTCAGGATGGGGGCGGTGGTCGCCGGCGATGGCGGGGCGGTGGCGTGGGGATCGCCAGAGAAAAAGATCGGCAGGGTGGGGCCTAGAGGGATGGCCGGGGCAGCGACAGACCCATGGTGGGGAGTGTTTTCGGGGCGGGCAGGGCGGCGCACCGCCGACCGTGGGCTGCTGTTTGGCCGGTGGTGGCTGGAGGCTCAGGGGGGGTGGAGGTTGAAGATGAACCGCAGGCCCTTGATTTCGTATCAAACGGCTGCAAAATCGACTGACCAGAGATGCAAAAGTTAGTCGACCGACGTGTAGCCTCACCTTGCTAGTGCGTTCAGTTCCGACAAAAAAATTCAGTTTCGACAGCAAAATTCAGTTTCGACAGTTAAGTTCGGTTTCGACAGTTAAGTTTAGTTTCGACAGTTAAATTCAGTTTCCACAGTTAAGTTCAGAGATGAGCGGCTGATGTATTTTACATCTAGCACTTTGTGGTTATGTACTTTATGTCATGTATTGGAGATGCTATTAGAATTTGATACGTCTCCAGCGTATCTATAATTTTTGATTGCTCCATGCTATATTATCTACTGTTTTGGACTATATTGGGCTTTATTTTCCACTTTTATATTATTTTTGGGACTAACCTATTAACCGGAGGCCCAGCCTAGAATTGCAGTTTTTTTGCCTATTTCACTGTTTCGGAGAAACAGAATATCAAACGGAGTCCAAACGGAATAAAATCTTCGGGAACGTGATTTTCTCACTGAACGTGATCTAGGAGACTTGGACCCTACTGCAAGGGATCAAAGAGGAGGTCGCGAGGGTGGGGGGCGCGCCCCCCCTAGGGCGCGCCCCCCTGCCTCGTGGGCCCCTCGGTGCTCCACCGACGTACTTCTTCCTCCTATATATACACACGTACCCCCAAACGATCAAACCAGGAGCCAAAAACCTAATTCCACCGCCGCAACTTTCTGTATCCACGAGATCCCATCTTGGGGCCTTTTCCGGAGCTCCGCCGGAAGAGGGCCGTCATCACGGAGGGCTTCTACATCATCCTAGCCCCTCCGATGAAGTGTGAGTAGTTTACCTCAGACCTTCGGGTCCATAGTTAGTAGCTAGATGGCTTCTTCTCTCTCTTTGAATCTCAATACAAAGTTCTCCCCCTCTCTTGTGGAGATCTATTCGATGTAATCTTCTTTGTGCGGTGTGTTTGTTGAGACCGATGAATTGTGGGTTTATGATCAAGTCTATCTATGAATAATATTTGAATCTTCTCTGAATTCTTTTATGTATGATTGGTTATCTTTGCAAGTCTCTTCGAATTATCCGTTTGGTTTGGCCAACTAGATTGGTAGTTCTTGCCATGGGAGAAGTGCTTAGCTTTGGGTTCGATCTTGCGGTGTCCTTACCCAGTGACAGAAGGGGCAGCAAGGCACGTATTGTATCGTTGCCATCGAGGATAACAAGATGGGGTTTATTTCATATTGCATGAATTTATCTCTCTACATCATGTCATCTTGCTTAAGGCGTTACTCTGTTTTTAACTTAATACTCTAGATGCATGCTGGATAGCGGTCGATGAGTGGAGTAATAGTAGTAGATGCAGAATCATTTCGGTCTACTTGTCACGGACGTGATGCCTATATACATGATCATGCCTAGATATTCTCATAACTATGCACAATTCTGTCAATTGCTCAACAGTAATTTGTTCACCCACCGTAGAATACTTATGCTCTTGAGAGAAGCCACTAGTGAAACCTATGGCCCCCGTGTCTATTCTCATCATATCAATCTCCATCAATTTAATCTTGCTTTGCTTTTTTACTTTGCTTTTACTTTTTACTTTGCATCTTTATATCAAAAATACCAAAAATATTATATCTATCATATCTCACTCTCGTAAGTGACCGTGAAGGGATTGACAACCCCTAATCGCGTTGGTTGTGAGTAGCTATCGTTTTGTGCAGGTATGAGGGACTTGAGCGTGGCCTCCTACTGGATTGATACCTTGGTTCTCAAAAACTAAGGGAAATACTTACGCTACTCTACTGCATCATCCCTTCCTCTTCGGGGAAAACCAACGCAAGCTCAAGACGTAGCAAGAAGGATTTCTGGCGCCGTTGCCGGGGAGTCTATGCAAAAAGTCAACATACCAAGTACCCATCGCACTCCCTATCTCTAGCATTACATTATTTGCCATTTGCCTCTTGTTTTCCTCTCCCCCACTTCACCCTTGCCGTTTTATTCGCCCTCTCTCTTTCTATCCTCCCTCTCTATTTGCCTCTTTTATCCGCTTGCTTTTTGTTTGCTCATGTGCTAGTGTGCTTGTTTGTCGCGATGGCTCAAGATAATACTAAATTGTGTGACTTCACCAATACCCATAATAATGATTTCCTTAGCACTCCGATTGCTCCTCTTACCGATGCTGAATCTTGTGAAATTAATACTGCTTTGTTGAATCTTGTCATGAAAGATCAATTCGCCGGCCTTCCTAGTGAAGATGCCGCTACTCATCTGAATAGCTTCGTTGATTTATGTGATATGCAAAAGAAAAAAGATATCGATAATGATGTCGTTAAATTGAAGCTATTTCCTTTTTCGCTTAGAGATCGTGCTAAAGCTTGGTTTTCGTCTTTGCCTAAGAATAGTATTGATTCATGGAACAAGTGCAAAGATTCTTTTATCTCTAAGTATTTTCCTCCCGCTAAGATCATCTCTCTTAGAAACGATATTATGAACTTTAAACAACTTGATCATGAACATGTTGCACAAGCTTGGGAGAGAATGAAATTAATGATACGTAATTGCCCTACTCATCATTTGAATTTGTGGATGATTATACAAAAAAATTATGCCGGATTGAATTTTGCTTCTAGAAATCTTTTAGATTCGGCCGTGGGAGGCACTTTTATGGAAATCACTTTAGGTGATGCTACTAAACTCCTAGATAATATTATGGTTAATTATTCTCAATGTCATACTGAAAGAACTTCTAATAAAAAAGTGCATGCGATAGAAGAAATCAATGTGTTGAGTGGAAAGATGGATTAACTTATGAAATTATTTGCTACTAAGAGTGTTTCTTCTGATCCTAATGATATGCCTTTGTCTACTTTGATTGAGGAAAACAATGAATCTATGCATGTGAATTTTGTTGGTAGGAATAATTTTTGTAACAACGCTTATAGAGGGAATTTTAATCCTAGGCCATATCCTAGTAATCCTTCTAATAATTATGGGAATTCCTACAATAACTCTTATGGAAATTATAATAAGATGCCCTTTGATTTTGAATCTAATATTAAAGAATGTATTTCTTCGCAAAAGAATTTTAATGCTATGATTGAAGAAAAATTGCTTAAGATTGATGACTTGGCTAGGAACGTTGATAGAGTTGCTCTTGATGTTGATTCTTTGAAACTTAGATCTATTCCACCTAAGCATGATATCAATGAGTCTCTAAAAGCCATGAGAATTTCAATTTATGAGTGTAAGGAAAGAACCGCTAGGATGCGTGCTTCCAAATGTGCCTTTATTAAAGCGTGTTCTTCCAATTCCTATCAAAATCAAGATGAAGATCTAAAAGTTATTGATGTGTCCCCTATTAAATCTTTGTTTTGCAATATGAATCTTGATGAAACTGAATAGGATCTTCCTTTACCAAGAAGGCGTTCTAAAAATTCGGAGTATTTAGATCTTAGTGATGAAATTGATGAAAGTGGGACTGAAAGAAATAAAAATCTAGATGTTGCTAAACCCACTATATTGGATTTCAAGGAATTTAATTATGAAAGTTGCTCTTTAATTGATTGTATTTCCTTGTTGCAATCCGTGCTAAATTCTCCACATGCTTATAGTCAAAATAAAGCCTTCACTGAACATATTGTTGATGCCTTGATGCAATCTTATGAAGAAAAACTTGAGTTGAAAGTTTCTATCCCTAGAAAACTCTATGCTGAGTGGGAACCAACTATTAAAATTAAAATTAAAGATCATGAGGTTTATGCTTTGTGTGATTTGGGTGCTAGTGTCTCTACTATTCCCTAGACTTTGTGTGATTTGCTAGATTTCTGTAACTTTGATGATTGCTCTCTAAACTTGCATCTTGCGGATTCCACTATTAAGAAACCTATGGGAAGAATTAATGATGTTCTTATTGTTGCAGATAGAAATTATATGCCCGTAGATTTCATTGTTCTTGATATAGATTGCAATCCTTCTTGCCCTATTATTCTTGGTAGACCTTTCCTTAGAACGGTTGGTGCGATTATTGATATGAAGGAAGGGAATATTAGATTTCAATTTCCATTAAAAAAGGGCATGGAACACTTTCCAAGAAAGAAAATAAAATTGCCATATGAAACTATCATGAGAGCCACTTATGGATTGCCTACCAAAGATGGCAATACCTAGATCTATCCTCGCTTTTATGCCTAGCTAGGGGCGTTAAATGATAGCGCTTGTTGGGAGGCAACCCAATTTTATTTTTATTCCTTGCTTTTTGATCCTGTTTAGTAATAAATAAATTATTTAGCCTCTGTTTTGGTTGTGTTTCTTGTGTTTAATTAGTTTTTGTGCCAAGTAGAACCGTTGGGAAGACTTGGGGAAAGTCTTGTTGAACTTGCTGTAAAAAACAGAAACTTTAGTGCTCACGAGAAATGCTATAATTTTTATTTGGAGAGTGCTATTTAGTTAATTCTTTTTGAAGATGATTAATAGATAAATTACTCACGTCCATCAGTTTATTTTAGAATTTTTGGGGTTCCATATCTTGCGCTAGCTACAGATTACTACACACGGTTCTGTTTTTGACAGATTCTGTTTCCCGTGTGTTGTTTGCTTATTTTGATGAATCTATGGCTAGTAAAATAGTTTACAATCCATAGAGAAGTTGGAATACGGTAGGTTTAATACCAATATAAATAAATAATTAGTTCATTACAGTACCTTGAAGTGGTCTTTTGTTTTCTTTCGCTAACGGAGCTCACGAGTTTTCTTCTTTGAGTTTTGTGTTGTGAAGTTTTCAAGTTTTGGGTGAATTCTTGTGATGGATTATAGAACAAGGAGTGGCAAGAGCCTAAGCTTGGGGATGCCCATGGAACCCCCAAGATAATCCAAGGACACCAAAAAGTCAAAGCTTGGGGATGCCCGAGAAGGCATCCCCTCTTTCGTCCACTTCCATCGGTAATTTACTTGGAGCTATATTTTTATTCACCAACATGATATTTGTCTTGCTTGGAGCGTCTTGTATCATTTGTGTCTTTGTGTCTTAGTATGCCACAATCATCCTTGCTGTACACACCTTTTGAGAGAGCCATACATGAATTAAAATTTGATAGAACACTCTATGTGCTTCACTTATATCTTTTGAGCTAAGTAGTTTTACTCTATGTGCTTCACTTATATCTTTTGAGCTAAGTAGTTTTGCTCTGTGTGCTTCACTTATACCTTTTGAGATTTATAATTTTGCTCTATGTGCTTCACTTAGATCTTTTATAGAACGGTAGTGGATTTGTTTTAAAGAAACTATTGATCTCTCATGCTTCACTTAAATCATTTTGAGAGTCTTAATAGCATGGTAATTTGCTTAATAATAATATGCTTGGTATTCAAGATTTGTGAAACTTTCTTTTGAGTGTGTTGAATACTAAGAAAAGATTAAAGCATAATAATTGTTTTGAGATATGGAGGTGGTAATATTAAAGTCATGCTAGTTGAGTAGTTTTGAATTTAAAGAATACTTGTGTTAAAGTTTGTGATTCCCGTAGCATGCACGTATGGTGAACCGTTATGTGATGAAGTCTGAGCATGATTTATTTATTGATTGTCTTCCTTATGAGTGGCGGTTGGGGACAAGCGATGGTCTTTTCCTACCAATCTATCCCCCTAGGAGCATGCGCGTAATACTTTGCTTTGATAACTTCTAGATTTTTGCAATAAGTATATGAGTTCTTTATGACTAATGTTGAGTCCATGGATCATACGCACTCTCACCCTTCCAGCTTTGCTAGCCTCTCTAAATACCGCGCACCTTTCGCCAGTATCATACACCTACCATATACCTTCCTCAAAACAGCCACCATACCTACCTATTATGGCATTTCCATAGCCATTCCGAGATATATTGCCATGCAACTTTCCACCATCTAGTTCATCATGACACATTCATCATTGTCATATTGCTTAGCATGATCATGTAGTTGACATAGTATTTGTGGCAAAGCCACCATTCATAATTTTTTCATACTTGTCACTCTTGATTCATTTCATATCCCGGTACACCACCGGAGGCATTCATATAGAGTCATACTTTGTTCTAGTAATCGAGTTGTAACCATTGAGTTGTAAATAAATAGAAGTGTGATGATCATCATTTAATAGAGCATTGTCCCAAATAAAAAAAGAAAGGCCAAAAAAAGAGAAAGGCCAAAGAAAAAAAAGAAGGCCCAAAAAAACAAGAGGGGCAATGCTACTATCCGTTTTCCACACTTGTGCTTCAAAGTAGTACCATGATATAGCGAATCCCATATATTGTGCTTCAAAATAGCACCATGTTCTTCATATAGAGAGTCTCATATGTTGTCACTTTCTTATACTAGTGGGAATTTTACATTATAGAACTTGGCTTGTATATTCCAAAGATGGGCTTCCTCAAATTGCCCTAGGTCTTCGTGAGCAAGCAAGTTGGATGCACACCCACTAGTTTCTTTTGTTGAGCTTTCATACATTTATAGCTCTAGTGCATCCGTTGCATGGCAATCCCTACTCACTCACATTGATATCTATTGATGGGCATCTTCATAGCCCGTTGATACACCTAGTTGATGTGAGACTATCTTCTCCTTTTTGTCTTCTTCGCAACCACCATTCTATCCCACCTATAGTGCTATATCCATGGCTCACGCTCATGTATTGCATGAAGATTGAAAAGGTTTTGAAAAAGTTAGAGTATGAAACAATTTCTTGGCTTGTCATCAGGGTTGTGCATGATTTAAATACTTTGTGTGGTGAACATGGAGCACATCCAGACTATATGATTTTGTAGGGATAACTTTCTTTGGCCATGTTATTTTGAGAAGACATAATTGCTTTGTTAGTATGCTTGAAGTATTATTATTTTTATGTCAATATAAACTTTTGTCTTGAATCTTTCGAATCTGAATATTCATACCACAATTAAGAAGATTTGCATTGAAATTATGCCAAGTAGCACTCCGCATCAAAAATTCTCTTTTTATCATTTACCTACTCAAGGACGAGCAGGAATTAAGCTTGGGGATGCCTGATACGTCTCCAGCGTATCTATAATTTTTAATTGCTCCATGCTATATTATCTACTGTTTTGGACTATATTGGGCTTTATTTTCCACTTTTATATTATTTTTGGGACTAACCTATTAACCGGAGGCCCAGCCCAGAATTGCTGTTTTTTTGCCTATTTCAGTGTTTCGGAGAAACAGAATATCAAACGGAGTCCAAACGGAATAAAATCTTTGGGAACGTGATTTTCTCACTAAACGTGATCCAAGAGACTTGGACCCTACTGCAAGGGATCAAAGAGGAGGTCACGAGGGTGCCCCCCCTAGGGCGCGCCCCTGCCTCGTGGGCCCCTCGGTGCTCCACTGACGTACTTCTTCCTCCTATATATACACACGTACCCCCAAATGATCAGAACAGGAGCCAAAAACCTAATTCCACCGCCACAACTTTCTGTATCCACGAGATCCCATCTTGGGGCCTTTTCCGGAGCTCCGCCGGAAGAGGGCCGTTATCACGGAGGGCTTCTACATCATCCTAGCCCCTCCGATGAAGTGTGAGTAGTTTACCTCAGACCTTCGGGTCCATAGTTAGTAGCTAGATGGCTTCTTCTCTCTCTTTGAATCTCAATACAAAGTTCTCCCCCTCTCTTGTGGAGATCTATTCGATGTAATCTTCTTTTTGCGGTGTGTTTGTTGAGATCAATGAATTATGGGTTTATGATCAAGTCTATCTATGAATAATATTCGAATCTTCTCTGAATTCTTTTATGTATGATTGGTTATCTTTGCAAGTCTCTTCGAATTATCCGTTTGGTTTGGCCAACTAGATTGGTAGTTCTTGCCATGGGAGAAGTGCTTAGCTTTGGGTTCGATCTTGCGGTGTCCTTACCCAGTGACAGAAGGGGCAGCAAGGCACGTATTGTATCGTTGCCATCGAGGATAACAAGATGGGGTTTATTTCATATTGCATGAATTTATCTCTCTACATCATGTCATCTTGCTTAAGGCGTTACTCTGTTTTTAACTTAATACTCTAGATGCATGCTGGATAGCGGTCGATGAGTGGAGTAATAGTAGTAGATGCAGAATCGTTTCCGTCTACTTGTCACGGACGTGATGCCTATATACATGATCATGCCTAGATATTCTCATAACTATGCTCAATTCTGTCAATTGCTCAACAGTAATTTGTTCACCCACCGTAGAATACTTATGCTCTTGAGAGAAGCCACTAGTGAAACCTATGGCCCCCGGGTCTATTCTCATCATATCAATATCCATCACTTTAATCTTGCTTTCCTTTTACTTTTTACTTTGCATCTTTATATCAAAAATACCAAAAATATTATATCTCTCAGATCTCACTCTCGTAAGTGACCGTGAAGGGCTTGACAACCCCTAATCGCGTTGGTTGCGAGTAGCTATCATTTTGTGCAGGTACGAGGGACTTGAGTGTGGCCTCCTACTGGATTGATACCTTGGTTCTCAAAGACTGAGGGAAATACTTACGCTACTCTGCTGCATCATCCCTTCCTCTTCGGGGAAAACCAACGCAAGCTCAGGACATAGCAGAATTCCACTCAGGTTAACCTTGTTCGTTATCTCTCTTGTCCTGCTTCAGCCTCAGCGTCGTACAACTCACCGGAGCTGCTCGAAGGACGAAACCATCCATCACAGCGGAGCAGTACCTCGGCTCCATCTTCAGACACCTAAGATCTTCTTTCCCTCCTCCGACAGCCAAGTCAGCCGGAGCATCCTCACCGGCCAACCCAATCACGCTGAGATCGACATGGCTTCGCCAAAGAGGTTGTACACTTGTTGCATCTCTTTTTACTCTACATGTTATATATATTGTCCACTGAGCACTTGTAGTAACGGGAAATAAGATTATTTTATCCTACTATATGACAAGCAGTGACGTACCAAGCAACTTAGCTATCCGTGATGGACTCTCTTGAACACCATCATTATTTATCTCTGCGTGTTTGAGCTGTGCATTTGTCGATGGGCCTGGGAGTTGAGCTAGTATGGCAGTGGCCTAGGTCCAAAGTAATAGAAGTAGCACAAAAACATTTTTTTAGTGTAGGATTTTCCTTACCAGAGAAAGGCCAAGCAATTCTCAAAGACATCCATCAAGGCGAGTGTGGCCACCATGCGGCTTCGAGAGCACTTGTCGCCAAAGCTTTCCGCCATGGTTTCTTCTGGCCGACTGCTCTCGAAGACGCCAAGTCCTTGGTCCAAAAATGCAAGGGGTGCCCGAAGTTCCGCTCTAAGCCTCATCAGCCGGCTTCTACACTCAATACTATTCCCATTGCCTGGCCCTTTGTTGTTAGGGGCCTGGACATGGTAGGACCATTCAGGACGGCACGAGGCGGTCTGACTCACTTACTTGTCGCAGTGGACAAGTTTAGCAAGTGGATAGAGGCAAAACCAGTCAAGAGGTTGAATGGTCCGAGTGCTGTGACCTTCATCTCCGACATCACAACTCGGTACGGCATACCGCACAGCATCATCACCGACAACGGCACAAACTTTGCCAAAGGTGCATTGGCCCGTTTCTGCGCGATGCAGGGCATCCGAATGGACTTAGCGTCCGTTGCCCATCCGCAGTCCAACGGCCAAGTAGAGCGAGCAAACGGCCTAATCTTGTCCAGCATCAAGCCTCGGCTGGTTGAGCCTCTGGAGCGCTCGGCAGGCTGCTGGCTTGACGAGTTGCTAGCCGTCCTCTAGAGCCTGTGCACGACTCCAAACAAGTCAACCAGCTTCACGCCCTTCTTCCTCGTCTACGGTGCCGAAGCCGTCATCCCAACGGACATTGAGTTCGACTCCCCCCGAATCACCATGTACATCGAGGAGGAAGCGGAAGAAGCACGTCAAGACGGTGTCGATCTGCTAGAAGAGGGACGGCTGTTGGCACTCAGCCGGTCCAGCATCTACCAGCAGAGCCTACGCCGATACTACAACTGGAAGGTCAAGCCGCGATCTTTCCAAGAAGGAGACCTCGTGCTCCCGCTGATTCAGCGAACAGCCGGCCAGCACAAGCTCTCAGCACCTTGGGAAGGCCCTTTCATCATCAGCAAAGTGTTGGGCAATGACTCCTACTACCTGATCGATGCTCAGAAGCCCCGAGCACGCAAGAGGGATGACTCTGGCAAAGAGACGGAGCGGCCATGGAATGCAAACCTCCTCCGAAGATTTTATAGTTAATGCAGTATGTATCAGGCTACCTTTTGTATTAAAGTACGAAGACCTCGGGCCCCTCGAGAAGATCTCGGGGATTGCCTTCTTTTAGCTATATGATAAAGAGTTATGCCTATGAGTATGTTATTATTTGTTATACCGCTTGGCACCGGGTTCGACTAGTCGGCCCGGGGACTTGCCGTCTTGATCTATGAAATGACTTCCTGTAGCCGGACAAGTAATGTGTGGCACTTAAGACGTCTCCTGTTAGAAGCCACAGATCGCAGAGCGACTGTCTGGTGAACAGGAGTAAGGTAGAATGGGTGCCCATATGAAAAATGGCTAAGGACTCAAAGCATGCACATAGTTTAAAGCCGGTTTCCATCCTTTTACAACCGACTCTTGAGAAGCCGGCTTGCCGTCTTCTAAATTAACTTGCTAAAAACTCTAAATGGCTAAGTACTTGCCTTCCCAAAGAAGCCAAGTACTTGATCCAGCGGCAGTCCACAGAGCGGCTGTCCGACTAGCAAGACAGGAACCAAGGGAAGGCGGCAAAGGAAAAAGCCAAAGAGCAATAAGCAAGAAGAGATAGAATGCGGATAAATATTTACATAGAAAGGCCCTTGGCCGAATCATCAAACAGAAGTTCAAGATACACCCAGTGGGTGGAATTGTGCAAAATAACAAGTTCATTGAGACTACTAAGTAGGTAAAAGCAAAGATAAAGTGGCAACCTAGGAAGCCACGGACGGACTCGGAGGACCGGAGGGGTCGGCGGTGCCAGTTGCCGGGGCGGCCGGCTGGTTGGTCTCCGCTTGATCACCTCCGGCAACAGCTGGCTCGGTTGGGCGCGGCTCGTTGCTAGAGGCGCGGTCGAGCTGGGGCTGGCTGTCTGCCCCGACCTCTGGCACCTCCTCCTTGTCTCCTTCCTGCTCCTTGCCTTCTTCTTAGCCACTTGAGTCGATCACCTCCGCCGAGTCCTCGCCGTCATCCGGGTTCAGCCCGAACCACTCCGGTGGTGCCTCCTCGCCGTTCTCAGCCCGCTCTGGGACGAAGATGCTGGTGTCGGTGTACTCGGCGATCGACGCGGCGTGCTTCACAAGATCGTCTTCCACCGTCGCCAGCTCCGCCTGAGCTTCCAGGCGGAATGTGGCCAGCTGGGCTAAACTCAGCCCATGATACCACGCCTTAGCGAATTCTAAAGCCCGGCGTGCTCCAGCCCGGGCCGAAGAACCCTTCCAGGCCTCAAGGCGGCCGACTGCTACCTCTAGCCAGTCGGCAGTCCGACTGGGGGTGCGCGGTGCCGGCATGTCCGGCCACAGGGCGGCAATCGCCTGGGCGCCGACACGTTGAAGCCGGCGCAGCATCCGGTGGGCCAGCAAACGGCGGGCCTCGATGCTAAGGATCTACTCGCCAAGAGTTCGGGGGGCGTTGGCGGCGATCTGTGCGCCGT